>NW_005841914.1:318239-320650 GCF_000455745.1 Alligator sinensis
GGTGTCTCGCAGGCAGCGAGTAAAGAGCAGAAACAAATCATTGACGTGGTGACATCTCACTGATGTTATATATAGAAATCCAATACGGGCCGTAATGTGGCACCTGACTTGTCCGCTCTCGCTTGCCGCCAGCTGGAGGTGGGGAAAGGGAGTAGGAAATGAATTGCAGCTCCCAACCTCCCCGTGAGCTGTAAACCCAGCACCAAGATCTCGTACTTTCCAAAGGAGCAAGTCTCTGTATGTGTGCATATAAATAGGGCTGTGAAAGCCTTCATGCTTCTATAATGTGAGCATACATGTGTCTGTGTGCGTGCATGCATGTGTGAATGTGCACATTTACATGGGCATGTGTGTGCGTTTATAAATAGGTGCATATTTTACATGTAGGTGTGCACACATGTATCTGTAGGCTTGTGATTCAAGTGCATATGGATGTTGCATGCATGCATATAAGTGAGTATATATCAGTATAGATCCGTGGTGCTTAGTCTTTTGGCCCTGTGGGCCAGATGAGTGGTGCGGGATGGTCCATGAGCTGGCTCAGGCCCGCATGCCTGGATCAGGCTGTGCACAGCCTCAGCTAGCTCCTTGCAGCCTCTGTCTGGGCCTGTGTGCCAAGACTGGGGCCCTGCACCATCTCTGTTCAGCTTTGCATGCTGGAATCAGTACCCTGTGCTACCACTGCTTGGCCCTGCATGTGGGGATCAGGCCCTACATCTGCCCTGTCCACCTGATCTAACGTACAGGGCCATGGGCCACAGGGTTCCCCACAGACCTGGATCTGGCCTGTGGGCCAGGGGTTGATCACCCCTGATATAGATCATCAAGGCTGGCTGCCCTGAATTTGGCCAGACTGTGCCTAGAATGAGTCCTCTTACTTCTAGTGCATAGGCTGTTTTTTCCCTCCCCCCCACCCATGGTATGTTAATGGAGCGCCTGCACTGTGACAAGCTGCCCTGGCGAAAAGCCTTGGGTTACCTGCTGCTCTTCGCTTTCTTCCATGCACTCAGCTGTTCCTGTGCCGTATGGCTCAGCAGCTTGTGAAGGGCTCTGGTGCATGGAGGAGCAAAGCCCCTCTGGCTGGAGGTAGGTACATGGGTGTGCGGGCCAAGAGACATGATGAGCTACTCCCCAGGACACGGAGAATGAGGTTTTAAACCTGCCCCAGGCTTTCAGACGGATGTGGCTGGAGAAGCCTGGCATAAACCTGGACTTGAGCAGCAGCTCTGCGGGCATAGCCCTGAACCTGGCAAGCTAGAGAGGAGGGCTGCTTCTGCAGGGATCAGAGCCCAGCCCAGCTCCCTCTCCGCCAGCAGAGCAGTCCTGCTGGGGTCTCACGCAGGCTGCCTGGGAGCCGCAGGGAGCAGGAGCACCCTAGGGCTGTCCCTGTTGCCTGTGGACGTTGTTTCCTGGGCTCTCTTTACCTGTACAGGTGGCCACTGGCTGCAAGAGCCCCCTGACCCGCTGTCCCCCAGTCCCAGGCCACCAGCGCAGAGGGCTGGGTCTTGGGGTCATCCAGGACTCACTGCGGCCAGGGGAGCTGGGCAGCACTCAGCAAGGATGTGTGGCTGCAGATGGGGTTGGGGGCTTTGCTCCAGGGAGCAGAGGTCTCTCAGTTAACCCTTTGCTGCCCACACAAAGAGGGGAGCCCGTCTGCTGCTTAAGTTTTCATCTCTAAAGCATCTTTTTGTTCCTTAGTTTCTCTCCCTCCATTTACTTCTCTCCTCCCCTCTCTCCCATTCCCTGTCTTTCCTTTTCTATCCTTCCATTCCTCCTTTCTTACAACTCTCTCACAAACAAGTCCTTCCTTCCTTCCTCTTGCACACATCCTTCTCTTTCTCTCTCTCTCTCTCCCCAGTTTTCTCCTGTCCTCTGTTCCTCTCCCTGTCCTCCCTTCCTCACCCTCCCTCTGGCTCTGAGCTCCTTGGGAAGAAGACAATTTGAAGGCTTTCCGCTCTGCTCTCAGCTGAGAGGCTCTTTTCCCTCAAGCCAATCAATGGCAGCCTTTCAGCCCCAGTGGGGCTTGGCAAACATGAGATCAATAAGTTATTAGCACCATTCTGTCAGCTGTAATGTGGAGATTGATCGGGGCCGGAGCTCCTGCATGCCGCCTGGCACTTCCCCAGCCTGATAAAGATGACAGATTAAGGGAATAAGAAAAAGGAATTAAGGAGTCTGGCTGTCAAAGCTGTCACGGGCTGGAGCCGCGCCGTTTTTTTTCAGGGGCTGAATGAGTGCAATCGGACGTCTAAATGGTGCGAAGGGGGCAGCCCTGCCAGCAGCGCTGCCCGAAACCGCTGCCTTTGGTGCTCACCTCCAAGAGTGGAGCGGGGAGACGTGGGCAGACGGAAGCGTAGCGGTCCGGCCAGGCTCTCTGGCATAGGCCACACGCACGGCACTCGTCATTCCTG
>NW_005841914.1:320750-329181 GCF_000455745.1 Alligator sinensis
GCCAGCAACGCCGCACTGCCCCTGCACGGTGCTCCCCTTGCACGCGTCCCTTCCCAGGCAGGAGGAGACAGGGCCAGGGCTCCAGTGCTGCGCTGCTGCCTGTTGGCACATTGCTGGCTAGCCATTGTGGTTGGGCACCGTGCATGCCATGGGTGCCCAGAGAAGGGGGAGGCTGGGGGGGCAGCTGGGGAGCAGTGATAGCAGGGATGTATCAGAGGCTGGAAAAGGCCCCACACTATCAAAGAGGGACTGGCTCCCTGAGGAAAAACACGCAGTAACAGGGTGGGACTTCCCAGTGACGGTGCACAGCCAGGGAATGCAAGGAGCTGCTGAGGTTCCCAGTGGAGGCACTGACCACTGCTCAGAGCAGCAAATTGAATGTCGCATTGCCCATTTCACAGATAGGCAAGCTGAGGCCTAGTTCTCCAGAGAGGCACAGATACTGTCCCTAGGGGACACGATGAGTCACAGGCAGAGATAGGCATAGAGTCCAGTCCTAACTCTCCGTCCTCTGGTGTAACATCGTCCTTCCCAGAGCTGAGGACAGAATCGGGGATTCCTGTTTTTTTTATTTTATCCCTCTCTGACGTCACCCCGTTCCCCCAGAGCTAGGGCCAGGGACCTGGAGGACAGACTACTACTGCCTTTCGCTCGCCTTTCGCTCACGCTCCTTCCCAATGCTGAGAGGGAACGTAGGAGTCCAGGCTCCCCCATCAGCAGCAAGACTTCCCGGCTCCACTCCTTATGTCTTCCTTAAAAGAGAGCGGGGACTCAGAAGCTCACAACTGAAGAGCTCTGTGCAGCGTATAAAAGGAATCTGGTTCTCTCTTAAGCCCAGCAGATCCTCCTCGAGCTGGATTTTGCAGACGATGAATATTAACCCCCTTTTCATGGCTCAGCCCCGTGCCATAACAATGACTTTTATAGGGGATAGGCAGGCAGGTGATGCCTGTGCACCTTTGCCAGGTTTGGGGACAGCTCTAAGGTGACTGTGTCACCTGCTGTCATGGGGTTTTGCTGCTGGTCACAATGAGCAATTGCCACAGAGAGCTGGTAAAATAAATGACCGGCCAGTTCTCAAGGGTGGCACAAGAGTGGAGTGTCTGAAGGTTACAGCAGTGGCCTGGGCTTTTTTCCAGCCTCCACTTCTGTCTGTAGAAGGCAATGGGGGCTGTGGCCGGCAGTGTCCAGCTCTAAATGATGCAGCACGGCTCCTTCTTAGTCCTTACTCCCTTTGGGTTAGAAGGATGGATCAGTGCACTGAGCCCTGCCAGTTCTCTGCCCTATTCTGGAGCTCCATCCCCCCCCCACTCAGAGGTCCTCTGCCCCCCCAGGCAAGAGAGGGTGAGGACAAGTTTCTTTTTGTCCTGCACCTGCTGTCTTTAGTCAGATCCAGGCCTGTAATTCCCACGACCCCTCGCTTCTCCCTCCCTTTGTTCCACGGCAGGCAGGGGCCAGGCAGCGAGAGTCCACGCTATTGCTTGCAGCCTTTGTTGTGTGCAGCTCCCAGCCCAGTGGGACTGTGCAAGCTGGTGCTACCACTCAGATACAGGGTAAATGGACA
Organism: Alligator sinensis; assembly: GCF_000455745.1. NCBI lineage: Eukaryota > Metazoa > Chordata > Crocodylia > Alligatoridae > Alligator > Alligator sinensis. The sequence continues at coordinate 322,315 of NW_005841914.1, forward strand.
AGGCCCCCCTGCCACCCTACTCCTGTCCCTCCCTCCCCCCGCCACACCAGGGAGCCAGCTTCTCGGGGTCCCTGCCAGCCTGGCTGCAGGGACAGGCTGAGCAGCAGGGATGGAGCAGCGGGGGTCCCGAAGCAGGTTGGTCCTGCCAGGAGCAAGTGAAGGGATGCAGGAAAAGCAGTTCAGGATGCCACCGAGGCATTATGATCTGGCCAGTGGAAGTGTCAGCTGTAGCCCAGGCTTCGGTAGGAGGTGGTGGAGTGAGGCGAGCAGAAGGACATTTCGTCTGGTTAAAATAGCAGGGGGGTGGGAAAGACTCTTTCTCTATCTTGCTCCATCTGAGCCTTGGTCACCTCCCATCCAACCCAGCTGGAGTGGGGCTTCTTCCACAGCAAACCAGTCAACGTGGCAGAGGGCATGCGGGACCAGCCCCTGGCATGCCCAAGATTCAGGTCTGCTCAGAAGCACCATTCCCGCTGCACTTGGGGACTTTTGGTGCTGGAGAGACGCAACAGATGCTTCAGACTGGTCTCTGCTCTGTGCTCCCCCCAAAAAGCATGGACCCACCCATCTGGCAGAGGGCTGGGCTGTCCGGCTATTACAGCTGACTGGCTTAAGTTAAAAGCAAGCTTGGGGTGTGTTGCAGGGGGACAGGATTCTAGTTGAGACAAGGGCATGTAGAGAGAGTCCCCCCATGAGCCTGAGGTCACTGTCGAGTGCAAAGACTCCTCTTCACAGCTGTTGCTGTTAGAAGGCTGTTGGAGACATTCCCGCGTCTGCAGAGACGCATGATAAGCCCTCCACCCTCCTTTCTAGCATTCTTCTCTGAAACTCCATTGCACCAGAGCCAGCGGCTAACAGCTGGGAGCAACATGCCTCAGGTTCAGTCTCCATTGCAGAGTTTAGCAATTGCAGGATAGTCCCGGGGTCAGTGTGGCTTGCTGTTGTCATGCCCCTGGGCTGGGTCTGGCCACACGGGGTTTTGGGTGTGCTGTCCAGGACCCATAGCACAGGCCTAGCTAGGGGCCTTTGCAAGGTGTTGTGGGCAGTTGGTTCACCTATACTGGGGATGGTGGGTGGAAATAGTTTGGGCCCACAGGGGAGTGGTGATGGGGGTACCCTGTCCATCCTCACAACCAGGTCCAACCACCACCGCTCTTTGTAGAGACAGTACTTCTTCAGTTTGGGCTTGGGCAGAGCCCTGATGAGGAGAGGACTCGATGCCAGCTGACCTGCCACAAAACTTTGGGCTCTGAAGTGCTGAAGTCGCATTAGAAAAGGAGTTTTGGCCTCCTCCAGCATTTCTGAAAACAAGGGCGCTTCCCCAGTTCAAGCCTGCACGGCGCTTGGAGGTCCTGGGTAGGAGGTACCACCGACCTGCAGCAGGACTGCCACTCAGGACCCCCTTCCCCTAAGTGGGATGTGGCTGGTGCATCCCAAGTCCCACCAGAGCTGCAGTCTTGCCCAGGCAAATCCTAAATCTCCCTGGGTTTTAGTGAGACTGTTGTGGTGTCACACCCATTCCCTTTCTCCTTGTGCTGTGTGTGTTAGGGCAGGGGCATTCCTCCGCAGAGGCAGAAGCAGAAGCATCATCCTTCTCCCGCTGACCTATTTCCCTGGCCTGATGCACCTGGTGACATCTCGGTGCACTGACCTGGAAGCGTCGCACGCGATGGCTGAGCTTTCTCCTCCACCTGGCTCCTGCAGAAGGTCACACTGAGATTGCTGGGAGCAGATGCTCAGGGGAAGGTGCTTTCAGCTGCTTTTCTAAGTGGTACTTTTCGAATCTCAGCATCCCTGCTCCAGTCTGGGCCTTGTGGTTCAGTGCGGCATCTCGTTTAAAGCAGTCTTGGGCCTTTTGGCAGGCTGGCGACAGCATATGGGGGGAGGTGATCAGCATTCTCGGGCGTTCAGACCGCCCCGGCACTCTCTGTTCCCGTGACTGCCTCGGCCTGGCTTCATAATGCTTCCGTCCCACTGATAATGTCTTTCATTTCCAACTTTAATATCAAAGGCTGCCCTGATTTGGCCTCTTCTGCGATTCCTTGAAAAGGTGGGGCGGAAAAAGGGATTTAAAAAATAAGAGAGAGACTGCCATTCGTTTTCTGGAGCGCGCAGGCTTCTGCAGGTGCTGCGGACTGACGGCGGCACAGCCGCTGGCCCCATCCTTGTGCTTAGCGACCCACTCGCAGTGCAGAACCTGTCTCGTTAGGGATGGCAGGGCTCCCGGAAGCTGCCGTTGCCAGCTCATCTACAAAACTCACTTTATTTTGCCACCGCTGCGGCTGCCGTCGCTGTCGCCAAGCCAGGAGGGGACTCGATCAAACACAGAGTGTGAATTTTCTTTCTCTTCTCCCCCCATCTTCTTTTCTTCACGGGCAAGTCCAAAGAGCAGATTTTGAAAGGCCACCCATTGTGATGAGTGGCATTTTGGGAGGGCTGGCTGGGGTGTAGGGCGCTGTAAAAAGGCACGTGTTCACCAGCTGCAGCTGGTACATCAACCCTGCATCCACCGCAGGGCTCTGCAGGGGAGAGGACCAGTCTCCTGGATTAGAATACGAAGGCTTTGCCTCTTCTGTAGCAGCCAAGCATCTTGGTGGGCTCAAATGGTAACCAAGGAAGGCACGTCCCTCCATCGGTGGGGTGGGCAGCATTACCCCATCCCACAGCTACGACAGCGAGGAAGAAAGACCACCTCGTTAGAAGTGGACTGCAACCGCATTTGGATCCCTGGTCTGCCCCAGACTTCATGTATCAGCTTGGGCAGGTCACTTGATCTCTCTGCCTCTGTTCCCTTCAGGGGTGAGGCCTTTTCCCCACTCTTTATCCTGTTTTGCCTGTAAGCTCTTGGTGACAGGGGCTGTCCTTCATAATGCAAGGGGGCTATGATGGCAGTGGAGGGCAATGGAGGAGCAGAGAGGGGAAGTGACTTGCCTCCAGTCCAGTGGTCTGCAGCAGAGCCAGGAGGCAGAAGGGTGGGGAGTCTGTGTACATCCAGGCCTGTGCTTTCACCACAACCCCCTGTTTGGTTCCCGGGTCTAATTCATTGCAATGAGGAACTGCTTGAAATTAAAAAGGAAGCGTACCACATGCAAAGCAGGTACATCACCCAGCGGTGCAAGCTTAGCATAATGGAAAGCACTCCCACGCTGGAGGTGTAACGAGAATCTTGTCATCTCCCTCCCTCTCCCTCCCCGAGGTGTTTTTCCATCCTTTCACTTTTCAAATAGAAAATGGGGACTTGTCGACAAAAAGCTGTTGCTTGCGTCTCCCAGAGCCTCAGGACCGGATGCAAGGGTGAGATGCTAGCTCAGGGAATGCAGGTCTCCTGGGGGGGTGATACCCTAGCATGGTGTCTCTGGAGGGCTTGGCTCAAATCCTGATTGTTTCACAGGTGAAAATACGTGGTGGCATGACCCTAACCGTGAGCTGGCACACACAAGTATGTTCCAACGGCCACAACACTTGTGCACCCACGCTGAGGGGCCCATGTCGAGGAGAACAGGTGATGCCAGCCCGCATGGGTCGGGGCTGGGGCTGGGTCTTCAGCATGGTTGGTTTTTGCAGGGGGAGTCCAGCTGAGTCTTGGACTTTAAGGGCGCGCTGCACGTCAGAACAGCGGTGCGTTGGCAGAGCTGTGTGTGTGGACTACCCAGGGTAGAAAGGGCAGAAGGTTGTGACTGAGGTGCTTTGGCTGAGTTGCAAAGTCCTGGAATTGCCCTGCAGGCACTTACAGCTGTTGCCAATAACCGGGACCTCAAAGCCTGTGTCACCAGTTCCTCAGGTGAATATTTTCTGCCTGAAATGCACGGGATTAGGCAGTGATGTGACCCACCCTTCCTGCCCAGGTTGGGCATAGCGAGCAGAGCAGTGGCACTGCGGCGTTCTGAAACCGCAAACCCCGGATCAGAGGAGGATGTATGATCTCAGCCCCACTCCCCGGGTTTGCAGTGCTAGGCTAGCCTCTCCAGGAAAACCAGCCTGGAAAAGGAGGAGCTCCCAGGGGAGGGACAGGCGACCTTAGCACAGGCTGGGGGGGGCTGGCACTTTAGTGACTTCAGGTAGGACACCCAGTACTCCCGCCTTGATTTCTCCTTCTGTAAAGTTCAGATTACCCCCACCTTCCTCCCCAAGCCTGTCCGAATGTGAAATGCTTTGAGGATTTGACTCTGCCTCCAGCCTGGCCCGTCTATTTTTCAAATCATTCCCTTTTTTTTCCTTTTGCATTCCGTTTGCTTTTCACTTGTGGGTGGCTGCAGACCTTTGCAGTCCTCTCCGAGGCCCAGCTGCGGTAACAGCCCAGGTGACGGGGCCATGGCGAGAGAAGGTCATAGGCAGACCGTGTGCTCTGAAACCTTGAAATGCCACTTACAACTTTGCAGTTCTAATATCACTTACTGGACAAAGGCATTTCCAATGCCTTTTTGGAAAGGGCATTGCCAGGTTCTGCCCTCCGCGTGTTAACTGTCTGTTCCCAGCTCGTTACCCTGGGTCTCTTGGTCAGCGCAGTGCCAGGTTAGCACAACTGAATTTAGCTAGCTGAACTCAAAGTAATACAGAGTGGCTGTTAGTGTTAAGGACAGCGGCTTGGTTCAAAGCGTCACGTAGACCGGGAATCATTTGTTTGTTGGGATAAAACAGCATTGGTTTGAATTGTAACATTTCTTAACCATTGCAAACAAGATGCTGCTCATGCAGGTTGACTCGTAGGCAGGTGCAACATATACTCACTCAAATATGGTACTTGTTTTCAAGGTTTTTTTTTTTTTAAGATGCTGCATCTTTAACAAGCCCTTGATAGATGAGAATTTGATGTTTGCAGTGACAAACAGTCTCTTCCTTCCTGCCCATATGCAGCATCATGCTTTCAGTTTCCCCAGCATTATTATGGGAGGATATTGATTTTAAATCTGTTCAGGGGACGCTGTAATTGTATATTAGATATTTTGTGTTGGCTCGTAAGGCTGCACTAATGCAAAAGGCTTGAGCATTTCCGTACAATCTAGAGGGAGAAGATTGCTAAGGACCTTGAGGTTTTTAACAGGAGAGAGAGAGAGAGAGAGAGAGAGAGAGAAAGAGAGACAGATTGTGGTAGGAAGATTCAGAGTTGGGCGGGAGGGGGGGTGTTTTCTCCCCTCTTTTCTCCCCCCCAGTTGCTCTGCATCAGGGCATGAAAGGAGTGGAAACACAAGGGGGAGAAAAGGCAGCAGAACAAACGATGAAACTCAGTAAGGAAATAAACTAGATTCAGAATTTACAGCTTGAAATCATTGCATTGATCACTGTGTGAACAGTCATTACATCCCTTCGGACTGCATGACTAGAGAAGCAGATCTGGGCTCTCCAGATGAGGATTTTTCTTACTTTCTTTTTTTTTTTCCCCCCTCTGTTTTTCCCACTCCTTCCCCCCCTTCCACCCGTAACCTGACTCGGGGGTGTGCGTATGTGTGTGTGTGCGCGTGTGTGTTTGTGTGGGAAGCAAAATGCAAAAGTCTTGCATTGATTGTGTGGAAGGGAACGAAGTGGAGCATTATCTAACACTCAGGCTTCTCATGTCTCTCTCTCTTCTAGATGAAATTTTAGGCAAGAGAAGAGTATGTTCTCCCAACAGCAGCAGTGAGTGTCCTTTAGAAAGCAAGAAAGCCCGAAGCGAGTCCCCGAAGGGTAAGTGCTGCTTTTCTTCCCCCTACACTTCCCTTTTTTCCCCTTTCTTAACAACGGAACTTAATTGAAATTAATGAGGGAGGCAAGATGCTGAGAGTGCCGGGCTGAGGCAGGGGACCAACGCTCTCTTTATCGCAGTGCATGGAAGGTCAGAGCATGTATGCGAGTGTGTGTGGGAGGGGGGGGAATTACCTCCTTAATTAGAATAATTATTGCACAGTCTAAAAACCAAGCCGGCGGCTCTTGGGGCAGATTTTTGGGGAGTTTCCATTCCAGGCGGAGCGTCTTGGTTTGGGTATTTAAGACAAAACACGGACATGATTATTATGTTGGCATCTGCTCCTTTTTTTAATTAAAAAAATTGCCTAATAGTGAGACTAATAAGCCTTGTCCGGCGGTTCCTGCTGCATGTCTGAGGCTGTTCCTACAGAGAGGGGAATCTAAAGAAGGTTTCTCCTTTTTTGGGATTTTTTTTTTTTTTTTTTTTAATCCCTTGATTTGTTTTTATGTCTCGCTCCCATAAACATAATTTTAAAACTTTCTTTACGGCCGGCAGAGTGGAGTGGGTAATGGAGCCTGCAGTTAATGAGTTCGTCTTGAGTTTGCTTAAATGAGGTTTTGCAGGCCGTTCAGTTAGAGGCTTTGTTGTTAAGTTCAAACTAATTAGCTGTCAGTAATGCCCACCTCGATCATTATTGCTTAACCTGCGCTCTTCTGGCTATTAAAAAAAAAAAGCAGGAGCAGACAGGCTGCCTGGGAGCCAGGTCTAGTTTCACAGCCTTTGGAGTCCAGCAGCTGAGATTCTTAAAGCGGTACGCTCCCACGACCAAAGCAGAGCGGCTCGATGGAGACTCCTGTACGCAGTAGTTTATCCTGGAACATTTGCCGTTTCCTATAAGAGTAGTTGGTGCAGTGCCTCACAGTGGTGCTTGCACTGCCCACTGATTTGAAATCATATTATTTTAGCTGCCCCCCTCCTTCCTGACTTCCAGCCCCAAAATGACAATCAGAAGAGCATTAGTATTCCAGAAGGATGTTGGATGCTAACAATATCTTGTATAATGGGTGCTAATGGTATCTGATAGCTGCTAACAGTACCTAGTAACGTACACTTGTTCTAAGTAATTTCCCTTTATGTGGCCCTTTCTTGCCTCTTATCTCTATATCCCAGCCTAGAAGCATATGAATATTCCAGCAGCAATTCCT
>NW_005841914.1:329212-329895 GCF_000455745.1 Alligator sinensis
GGCTACCTGGCACCATACAGCTGCCCTGAACTGCTTTCTGTTGCTTATTCATGTGTCTGCTTCCTGTCGTCCTCCTAGTGTTATCATCAGATGTGCATCTGTAGGCCTGGTAGGAATACCTCTTTGGGTGCTGCAATAGATGTTGGGTTTCAGCATTCATCTGTGAAACGCCAGTCTGTAGTGGGCTCCCTTAGAGCAGTCAGTGCGCACGCTACCCACCAGCCCCCTTCGCCAAGTCCGTCGCCTGGGCAGTCCTTAGCCATTGCATGCTTTGAAAACGAATCAAGGTGTTAGCAGTCTGTGAGGTCTTGCTGAGAAGCAGCTAAACTAGTTGGCAATTGGAGGCCAGCCTGTTGCTTTCAGGTCTCTGACTTCCACTCACCAGCCCAGTGAAGGAACTGGTTCTGCAGACTGGTGCGTTTGCCCTGAGTGGGGGGGATGCTCACATCTCCAAGAGACGGGTAAGAACCGTCTCCCCTCCTAACTTTGGTGAAATGAGACTCAGATCAGAAGCAACCCTGGGCTTTTGCAGCCCATTCCCACCCACTCACAAGGCTACCCCTGTCTAAATCCTGCTTCCTGAGCCTGACTCATTAGGTTGGGGTTTCTCCCTGAATCATTCAACCAGGGGTTCCCCAGAAACACTGAGCTCTGCCACACTTTCATTGTCTACCCCCACTCTT
>NW_005841914.1:329926-337949 GCF_000455745.1 Alligator sinensis
AAGCCTCCCTCGCCTGTCTGTGCCTGTGCTCTCTCTCTTTCTGTTGTGTAATCTGTGAGGCCATTTATGGGTTCCTCTCCTCCCCATGTCACTATTTAAGGGCCTTCCCCTACTGGGGTCAGGATGGTGCTAATTGCAGCTGAGCAGCTTGGTTCCCTAGATAAGCAGAATCAGGGCCGAGCTGTGCATCATGTCTTTGGGGCACTTTCCCCCTCTGGCCTGGCAATCTGTGCTCTTAAACTGTACTAATGTGGGGCACACACAACATCCGAGTCACTGGAGTAGGTCAGATCAGGGCTCCATATACTCCTGTGTCTTTTCTTTGGTGATTACTAGTACCGGCTGCTTCCCAGAAGCCTTAAAAACCCAGTAATAGCCAGGCCTTACCCAGGGGACATTGATCCCCAACCTCTGCTTCACTGATGGGAGGTCTGTCTCCTCCTATAGCTTTTTATTCCCCCTAATGCAATTCAAATGTGCTCATTGTCCACATAAATGCTTTGCTCTTTGGATCTTGCTGAGATCTGACCTCAGTGATGATGTTCTCATGCGCCATGGTAGCACAGAGAGCCCCGAGTCCTGACCTCGGTCTCTACATGCTAAGTGCTATACAAGCTGGCCAGAGAGATGATCCCGGCCCCAAAGTGCTTACAGTATTCTGTGGAGCTAAGTACCTAGGAGGAGCTAGTGCAGGGATCCTATAACTTTGTTGAAATAACGTAGGTCTCAGTGGGGAAAATTTCTTGTGGACCCTTTCTATCCCATGTGTGTTCCCTGGGGCTGTCAGGTCAGTTCCTGATGTGGAAAGGCAATATGAGGGGAGGGTTCAGTATATTTCCAGCTGTCTTTAATGTGATGGAGTAGCTGGGAATAAAAACCAAGATCAATACTACATGATCACTCATCAGTGAGTGTCTTGTGAGCCACTGAGGGTCACTGGGTCACCATTTGGGAGCCCCTGCTACTGCCCATGGTGTATAACCCTGTTTTCCGGTGGTGCTGTGCTAGAGCCCAGAACTCATTCAAAACACAGGGATAAGGAGTTAATAGTGGGCAGTGGTCTGGGGAAACTCCTTTTCCACACGCATAGAGGAAAGATGGGTGATGAAGCACTGGGTTGGCATTGTGGTCCAGACCAGGCCATCCTTTCCCCTGATGGCAGCAGCTCCTGCAACCCCTTTCCCCCATGTCCCTGTCTAGCAGTAGGACCAAGGCGGGGGTCAGCTCTCCCCGCCCAGCAGTGCGGGAGCATGGAAAGCGGCCTGGCCAAAAGCAGCGGGACCCTGGAGGGAGGCAGAACTTGGCTTCAATTTTCCCTTCCCACCTCAGCTTGGTGCCTCATGGTGCCTGAGCCGAGCGGTGGTAGGAGCGGGGTGGGAACTGGGAACAGCGCTTTCCCGGGGTTCATTGTCAAGCCTGGAGGTCCCTGCTGTTCTCTCTGGCCTTTGCTTGCTGCTGCTTTGCCACGGCACTGTCTAAAACCCTTATCCCGTCATGTCACGCGCCAGTCCGGGACGCGGCTGTCAGTCTGGGCACGACAGCATTGTCTCTGAACCCAGCGCTTGAAGAGGAGAAATGACCCCGGGCCCGTGGCGTATCTGGAGCTGCGGCGGCTGCATCTGACAAGGCCAGGAGAACAGAGTAAATCACTCCCTCTCTCTGACTGAGTGAAAAAACACCTGTAGGGCTGGAAGCCCTTCCAGCAGCGACGCAGTAACCTTCCCTTCCCCCTCCCCGCCGCACACGGCGCGCACGCTAGAGATCAAAAGCGAGCCGTATCTGGGTGGAAGCCGGGCCGCGCCGGCGCTGCTGTCAAGCAGAGCAGAACGTTCTCGCGTCTCATATGGAAATGCAAGCGTATCAGAGGCTCGGAGTGAGGGCTGCGCTGGCAGGTCACGGAGGCAGCTTTCTCCCCAGGAGACAGTTCCCGGAGTACAACCCTCGCTCCCACGGCAGCAGATCTGCTTCTCTGATCCCCAGGGACAAGGCCCAGAACAGCATTAGTGCAGAGGGAGAGAGAGAATCGGTGAGATTTTATTTCCCCCAAATTTGAGCACTGACAAAAATAATTCTGGTAGGAGCCTAGCACGTCGGAAGACTTCAAACTAGGCTGGACTAAGTGCGCAGTAGGGAACAGCCGTGCCCTGGCCCCGGGGTGCCAGCTGCGGGGCCTCAGAGGCGACCGCATCTGCTCCTCTCCGTGACTCGCTTCAAACAAAACCAAACCACACCACTTTGCATCTTCGGCCTGGAGCAGAAGGCAGAGCCTTGCAGTCTGACAGGTTGTCCCAGCGGGCGATTAGAGGAGCTGGGTGAACAGGCTGTGTCTTTGCCAGGAGCTGGTAGCTTGTACAAAGCATCTCTCCGGCTGCAAGAGGGGAGGGAATAGGTTGGCTGGGGTCCTGCCAGCCCTGCTGGAGATTGCTCAGTGTCCGGGCAAGCTTTGCGGGGGGATGAGCCTCCAGGAAAAGCCTTTTCTTTTCCGTCCTTGAGTCGGGAAGCTGGAATGTGTGTCTGCTCCTGGGAAGGCACCAGCTATAGCGTGGTGTTGGGTCAGAGCCGTGCCTCGAGCAGCGTGCCTCTCAGCCCCGGGGCTCTGACTCCCTTGTAGCTGCCATTCAGGAAGGCAGCAAAGGTTACAAAGCTATCGCTGTGAGCAAGAGGGACAGACTGAGCATGAGCCCGTGCGTGCATCGTGCGTGTGCTTGCATACACACCTACACATGCGCACACCCACACACCAGGAGCTCTTGTCCGGGGCGGAGCAGGGGACTTGTGCAGGAGAGCAGCAGAGAAGGCTGTGCCTTCCTTTGCAGCTCCCCATCCCCACCTCGCCCCGGAGGTCTGCTCTGAGGCTGATCAGAGAGCGTTTATGGTAATTACATGGCATTATCCTCCCACTGCAACGACACCACCTCGTTTCCTAATGACAAGGCTGTGACAAAACCCTAAAGATTTTCCTAACTCAGGACCTGTCGCTTTGCTCCTGGGAATGTCAGAGGGGAGAGGAGACAGCTGGCGCATGGCTGAGTGGTGGGGTGGGGAGGGCGCCGTAGGTGTGGGTGAGCTGGGAGGTGTGATTCAGAGGGGAATTTCCAAATCCTTCCTCTCCTTCCTGCAAGCGCAGGCCACCTGCAGTGCGACGCAATCCTGCCTCGTGGGGTTGCCTCTTAATTATCCCTCCCCTCCCCCCCACCCCGCTTTTCGAGTCAGGGTTTGAAGCCGGTGCCCTCGGTTGGAGACGAGAGGCGGGGTCCAGCAGTCGATGCGGTGTAGCTCGGCTTGCACCGTGATCCTGTGAATCTCACAGGAAGTCCACCGGCCTCGAGATACAGAAACGCGTCACTGGGGTGGAGTTTAGCAGCTGCTGCTGAGGCTGCAAACTGCAGAGTGCTGGGACAGGTGAGCAACTCAGCTGAACGCAGGCCGACCGGGCCCAGTTTGCCCACCCTCTGGGCCTTACAGGGACCTCAGGGAGCAGAGTGGGGCTTGCAAGTCCAGGATGCAACAGGTCTCTCGGCTTTGTTCTCTTGGTGGAGTTTTGTGCAGCTCCGACTCATGTGAATCCCCTCTCGATTTTGGAGGAGGTGGAAGGATTTGCAGCGTTATTGATATGACAGGAGGAGCTTTCGCCGAGGTCAGGGCCTGGCTCTGGAAGGTGCTGTACCAACTCAGCGACTGCTCCCTTATACAGCTCCTACTCTGAATAGTCAGGAAAGACCGGGGACCGGCAGGGGAGCAACTCCCAAGTGCACACAGCAAGGCCGGGGGCAAAGCTGCACTTGGAAACTAGCTCTCCAGAGCCCCGTTGCCCCATTCCCTTGAAGATAACCTGGCAGGGTATTCTGTTACCTGAGTGGTATAAACGCAGCGTTTGCTCTTTGAGTGTCGCCTGCCTATACGTTTGTAATGGAGCTGCAATTCTGAGTCCTGCCATTCCCGGCTGGTACTAGTATAAAACAAGCGGTGTATACCCCCCTCTTGTGCCTTGGCCTTTCCAGAACTGCCCTCTTGCATCTGGGAAGGTGCCCAGAGCGAGGCCTCGCTGCCTGGAGGCCCGAAGGGATCAGACGATGGAGACAGGCTAACAGCTGAAGGAGAGAGAATTCAGGACGTGCACGAAAGGCTTCCATTAATAGTTCGCTCTGTAATTTGGTTAACGCGCTGGCATTCGAGCAAAGCCAGGGCATGGCAGGAGGCCTCCCTTCCCTCTGCCCGTTAAAACTGTTATTGGGAGTTCCTCTGTGAGGAATGAAAAGGTTTCGCCTGCGGGGATGATCCAAGATAAAATAGTGTTCGAGCAACCACTGCCAAGGCAAGAGAGTGGTAATTACTCTGAGGTCTGCTTACAGTAAACAGCAAGCTGCTGTGGTCGTATCTCTCTGGTTGCTCCACTGGGGTCCCCGTCACCTGGGGAGCAGGCAGGGCTGTATTTCAAGGGTCCCAGCCCTGCACGACTCGGTGAGCGGAGAGACAAGGATATTAGCAGCACATCTGTTAGAGTCATTGAGCCTAACCTTGCCTTTGACATCCGTGCACCCACTGCGGATTTGGTGGGAAAAGCAGAGCTGTCCCGCGTGTTCGCTCACCTCACTTGACCTCTCCTCCCGTCATCGGGACAGCCGGATAGTTTGTAGGGTTTTCTCTTCTGTCTGTGCTGAAGGAGACGCAGAAGCTGAAAGGAATTTCGGTGTGCGAGAATGATCCGCTGGTTACCCAGCTGTCACCTGACTCGGGTTTTGGTTTGTGAGATACCTGTTCGCTAGGTTTCGTCTGTCCTGTGCCAACGCCGGTCCTCCTGGGGCTTGGGGTCGGGGTTTCAGTGGCCAGAATATGTGATAAAAGCTGCTGTCTCTTGCAAATATCCCAAGCAGCGAGGGTCTGGGAGGTGCTTCTCTGTTCAGATTTTTGTTACATCCATGCTGCAGCCTCCCACCGCCCAGCCATTAAAGAGCTTACCTTCACGACACCCCTGAGAAGCTGGCAAGAATCATCTGTGTTTTATGAATGAGGAAACTGAGAGGCCGACAGATTAAGTGACTAGGCCGAAATCATATAGTACGGTGTCAAAGTTGGGAATAGAATCCAGATCTCCCAGCGCCGTGCCTTAGCCACAAAGTCATTGATCTTCTTTCAAGGCTAGGATTGTGGGGAGGAAGGAAGAGGTAGGGGCTGGGGGTCTAGACGCAGACCCAGGACGCCAGGGGTCTTTGCCCTGCTCCCGCAAAGCTCTTGCGGGTGAGCATTGGCAAATTACTTCATGTGCTCTGTGCCCCTTTTCCCCTTCCTTCCTTCAAAGGAGCATTGCAAAGATAAAAGGTATTGACAGCGGTGGGGTCCTTAGCCGTAGAAGTGCCTGCATACACATCGCCGCCGTGTCTAACCCAGCTGGCGTCTCTCAGTTCTCAGCCTTACCTAAAGGAGGCACTTGTTCATGTTCATCTCTGTCCTGACAGATGGCATTGCCCTTGTGCCCTCCGTGCCTTCTCTCAGCGGGTTCTGCATAGCAGGGCTGAAAAAAGAGAGGTGTGTGTCTGTTGAGTCTTTAAGTGGAAGGAGAACTAGCATCCCCCAAGGGGGAGCAGAGGAGAATTCAATGAGTCTTTCATCCTGCATTTGTAACAGCAACTGTCCTCCTTAGGTCAGCTGCAATTGCCTGCAATTTTGTGAGATTATAATGAAACCCTCTTGGCTTCCATAAAGCAGGAGGTGCCTCTGGGCGTGTGTATGGAGGGGACAGATGAGATGATTTTGGCTGCCGGGAGCGTGTGTGGTTGGCATGGAAGTGTTTTGTGTTATGGGAGCTTGCACACCCTGGGCGAGTGTTTTGGGCCTATATGTAAATGTCCGGGCTGGTGGGCACTTGGGTTTTGTGTGTTTGAAGGTATATGCATGTGTCTGTGCGTGTGTTGGTGCCTATACAAGTTGAGTCTGGCAGTTGCGTCTCATCTTTGTACATGTGGGGTATGGAGAGGAGCCTCCTTTGAGACCCTTCCTTCCCTTTCTGGTTCTTTTGTCTCATCCCTGCCCTGATGTGGTTCCCCCCCCAGCATCTGTCTCTCACTCAAAAAAGCCATCTTTCTGCTCTTCAGAAAACTCCCACACGCCTCTGCTCGAGGACTCAGTGACTCAGATGACCCCAGAAGAGCACTACAGACGGATGATGTCAGCTCTGAATGAACACGGCACGTTTGAAGAGCAGCAGCAGCAGCGTCTCTACCAGCTGGCCAACAGCATGGCGGTTCCCAGCCATGGAGGTACCAGCCTGTGTGGGGGGAAGAAGGGGCTGCATTCACAATTTATTTAATTTGAGCCTCTCATTTAATCATTTCCTCACTTTCCTGTGATCTTTGAGCCCTTCCCTGGCAACTGAGGTGAACTGTAGCAACACACAGTGGAATGGATCAGCCCTGGTTTTGCTGTTGTTGAAAAGCTGGGGCAGTTAGCTTGGGATTGCAATAGATCTATGTGCGGGGGGGTTACGTTGACCCCAGGGTTCAGAGTCCTGGGTGCAAGCCTGGTTTGGTCACACATGGAGCGAGCTGAGTGGACTCAGCTTGATCCCTTCCCTTTGTGTCATAAAACCACTGCACAGTTTGACATCTTCCAGCCTGCATGGCAGGTCTGGCTAAACAGAGGCACCAGGGCTGGGACAAAGGTGGGGCTCCATGGTGCGTGGGCAGCTTGGTGAGCGGAGCCAGGATCTGGAGTGGTGTGCTGTATTGCAGGGTATAGCTGAAGCACGTTGCTATTGCCATATGTGGGAAGTTGGGACGGCATCTGCCCTTGCTGCGCCTGGCTGTAGCTGGTGTTAATGACACTTCACCTTCATGGGGATTAAATGCACCGTGCTTTTAGGAACAATAAAATTACCATGCAGAAGAGAGCGTGGGGCAATGGAGACTGCTGAGCCAGGGAAGACAGCACTGACAGAGGGCTTTCTTAGCATAATTGGACAGGTCCATGCTTGGAGTAAGTCTGAAGGCAACCGGGTTTACTTCAGGGAGTAATGTAGTTACAACTGGGTCTGCAGCAGAAAGGTAAGGGTTGGTGTATCTGGGAGCTGGAGGGAAGGAAACTTCTCTTGTGTCCAGCATGCTCGTGCTGAGGGAGCTCCATCAGAGCATTGCCGTGGGCAGCTTCCCTGCCTTTAGCAATCACTCAGGCACTGGGGCTCTCTGCTGCCATGTTGGTATTATGGGGCACCCAGGAGCCCTCTGCCCACCCTTCTTTCATCGGGGCCTATGAACATGTGCTGCGCATGCGTTGTGCTCGTGCATATTGTTCCTCTTTGTAGGTGCCGTTGCATGGCTGTACTTAAAGTCCTGGCCTTGGCAACGTTGGGCTGCATTTGCACTGTCTCTGCACTGAGGCAGCCCCTAATGAAGACAGTGCTGTGTCTGCTGAAGGGAGTGGTGCATGCTGGTGTGGCTTAAACTGGGTTGTCTGCAAGGGTGCCAGGCACTGCCAAGGCCAGCACAGGCTGTCTACACTAGGGCTCTGCACTAGTGTTACTGCATATATGAAAACTAAACGCCAATCTGGCCTTTACAAGCAGTCCCAAATCCCAAACAGCCTTTTGCTTTCCTGCTTCTGCTCTTTATCTTTGGTGCAGTGTGCTTTCTACTCCCCTGGCTATAACGATGTTGATGATAATGTTATATTATTGTTAACAATAATTATTATTGTTGGTGGTAGTTATTGACCACAAGAGTGACCTACCTAGAGCCAGATGTAGTCTCCAAGTGGAGCCATTAGCAACCTCTGTAGGGGATGCTAATTTGCCAAGCAGCTGGTGGGAACCGGGGATGGTCCATCCAGCTGCACATGCTGTACAGCTCCTACTTCGTTTGCACGCCACCTCTTTCCTCCTCTGTATGAAACATGCTGGCATAGGATTGGCTGCCGCCAAGATGGCGCCATTAATTGTGCATGTGCCTTTGTGGGACAGGGGTGGGGTTGCAGAGCAGATTGCCAGGGGAGGTTAGCAAGCTGCTCGAGATGTGGGGATGGTCAGGGAAAG
>NW_005841914.1:338041-341901 GCF_000455745.1 Alligator sinensis
GGGAAAGAGGTTTGACACCTGCCCAAACTCAGCAGCAGAGGGTGGTGGTTTCATTGGAAGGCAGAGGTCACACAGCACAGGAGTCCTTGCTCCATGTGCTTCCTCTGGACCTCTTTGCCCTAAGGCCTTGGACTGCTAGCCTGTGTTATAGATGGCTGAGCCAGAGAGGTAGAGAGAGCGAGAGCACACAGTATCAGCAAAGCATTCGAGGCAGACCTGCAGGAGAATCTCCAGCCTGGAGTAAATCCCCAGGGTTCCTTGTTAGGTTAATAAAGAGCCTGCCTTTCCTTCCCACTCTCCATTTGATTTGATTTGCTTCTCTGAGTAGCAGGAAGGTGATTCTGTTGGCTGTAGGTTAGGATGTCACAGGCAAAAACCTGCACCTGCGCAGACGTGTGTGGCGTGTGAGTCCAGCACACGCGTGACACGGGCTGTGCATAGACATCCAGCACACAAAAAGGCACAGCTTACATGAGCGCATTGCATGCCGTGCATGCAGGTAGGTACAGCGCGCTGATATGCATGAGTGCACAGTGGCACATTGGAACAGCATGCACGAATCCAGTGAGTGTGTATTCGCACACAACACAGCACTCACCTCCACGTTGGCATGATGTGCTCTGGCATTGTATGCCCACAAGAATGCAGGGCCACACTTGGGAGCAATAAGCACAGTACACCCCTCAAAATAGATAACATGCCTACACATAGGGGCCACGTGCTTGAGCATGCACATGTTTGACACGCACACAACCTGCCCCATCACGTAAGCATGGGGCAGACAGAACACATACACAGACGTGTGTATAGTGCACCCAGACATACACGTGCTACATGCCTGTATGCTGGCACACGACATAAGCTCCCATGCAAGCTTGGCTTGGTGGCACCACGTACCAACTCAGGACATGCCAGCACGTAGGACCAATTAGCTTGGGCACACGTTGGACAGCAGACCTGCAAAATATTCCTGCTCAGACACGGCACATCCAGCAGAACAGCTGGTGCCATAACTGCCATAACCCTTCTGTCTGTCTCCAGAGTCGCTCACTGCATTAAAACCCTGACAGAGTTTATTATTATTAAATTGTTGTCTCAGCATTTCTCCGGGGGTTGGTGCGGGGAGGGGGGGATCACGCTCCAGGGTTTTGGGGTGGTCTGGGGGGGGAACAGAGAGGCTTTCTTGCATGACGTTGACAAGACAAAACTTGAGTGTATTTTGGATTGCCTCCACGCCACAGGGCTCTGGTTGGGCCATAAATTATTAGTGCCAGTACAAAGCGCAGTTTATCTGCGGGCTCACACAGAGGCACCAATAACGTTAATAATTTAGAAAATGTTAATAATTTAGAAATCCTTTTTTTTTTTTTTTTTAATTGCTTTTCTTTCCCCCTCCCCTCCTCCCTGCCCCCATGCTCCCAGCGGCATTCAGCCCGTGTTCTGAATTCAGCCGCTCAGCGCCTGGAAACCTCCATGCGCCAGTGTCCCGGTGTCAATCACTCTGATTTCCCAACTGTCAGAGTGCAGGGTTGTAAATACCAGATCCTCCAGGGGAGAGGAAGGGGGGAGGCGAGGGGGTGGGTGAGCGAGAGAGGGACCGTGCAGGGAGACGGGAGGGTGCGTTGTGGGGGGGGTTGTTGCGGTCATTCAGGATCAATGCCGCTGCTGGAATTGGCCGTGCGCCAGACTTCTAAATTACAGGCGCTGTGGCAATAAGGAGTGACCTGGGTTTTTCAGATAATTAATTTATAAACATCGGAGGTGCACGGTCCCCGGCTCGGCGAATTCTCCAGGCCTTTTATGTGATCTGATGGGGCTTGTTGTTCCGCTTTCTCTTACATGCCTTTGCAGTTTAAAAATATAGATCATTTTAATGTTTGTTCCCTCTTTTTTTTTTTTTTTAATGAGTGTGCCTGTACGTGAATGCTGCTAGCGCAGCCCGCAGGGGCTGAAGTCCTGTTTATCTGCAGCACAGGCAGTGGTTTTTCAAGCTTTTCCACCCCAACCTGCTCTTCCCCCCCGAGGGGCTCAGCTCCATCCCCCCACAAACTCACGGGGTCCGTTCAGTAGGATGCATCAGGCATTTTGGGTGGGGGGAAAGGAACGCGCCCAGTGACATTCCATAGGGTGGAAAATAAAATAGCAGGGATCAGACTGCTCAGGCAGCGCCCAGAGCTAGCGAGGCACTTGCCCTAGGACAGAAAATGCCCTCACTGGCAGCCAGGGGGGTTCTTGCACCTTCTCCAGTAGGTGGTGGCATCCAGAGGCAGGATACTGGGAGAGAGGAGTTGCCCAACTGGTCCAGTCTGGTAATTCCCACATTCCCAGTCATGTCCCTTTGTTAAAAGTGCCAGTCGCGAACCCAGAGCCCGAAAGCTTGTCTTGCAGGGTCACCCATGACTCAGCTTGCCTTTGAGACTTTCTGTGAAGTTACCAGCCCGGCGAGCCATGATAGGAGAGGCTTCTGGGACAGGCTAGGGGTTGGCGTGAGAGGTGCAGAGATGTGCCACATCCCATAAAAAGGAGGAGGGTGGGCATTTGCTGTTGGTGTCGGGAGGAGAGCCATCAACCAGGCAGATGGAGGACCTCTACTGTAATGTAGTGCCAGCTGCCCGTGCACAGCTTGCCTTACCCGGCGTTGGATGTCTTTGGAACTCGTTCTGCAAGCCCGTGCCACCATTGCTGCTGCATGGTCTTCGACGATACTGAACGGAAAACAACAATTAAAAGATTTTGGATACTGAACTGTGGTCAGACAAAGGGGTCCGGCCCTTTTGCTTCCAAGAGTTTCTAGACACGACCTTCCAGCATCCCCTCGCTAGCCTAGCACATGAGCATTGCATGTTCCCAGAGCCTGGGCAGGCTCTCATGCAGGGAGATAGGGGCATATTATTCACACACGGACACGTATCTGGATATGGATTTGGAGGGATAGATCTTCGCATGGGCGCGTGCTGTGCATTACCTAGTCTGGCTGAGACGCAGCGCTGGGAGCAAAGAGCCTGTTCCCAGCTCTACCACATCCATGCCAAGCATGTGGGCAAGGCTTTGTTTTCCCACCAGTCAAATGGGGACAATTGCCTTTGCTGTGTAGCTCTGGATCCCAAAGTGTTTAGAAAGGGAAAAATCGGTCTTAATTCCTGTTTTTACAAACAGGGAAGCTGAGATACGGAGAGAGGAAGTGACTTGTCAAACCGCAGTTCTGTCACAGCACTAATAATGGCCCCCAGCTGGCTCTGCGAAGGGGCTTGCGCGTCAATGCACTTGACTGCTGTGAGTGATGGACTTACAGGTGTGCAAGCCCTGTGCATTTGTGAAAACACACAAGTTTTCTTCTTGGTCTCAGCTTCCTTTGGCACTGAGCAGCCCGGGGTGAACGTGCAGAGGGGGTTTCCTGCACCTGGGTGTGTTTCCAGTGTGTTGTGCAGATGGTTCACAGTCAGGCAGGGGTGAGCATGCAGGTGCGAGGTGCCACGGAGGCGGGTGGACGGGCAGGAGTTTGGGGCTGAGGCAGGCCCTGCACAGAGGGCAGAGCGAGGCACGGAGGTGGCGGCTCTGCCACCGGTTATCTGCGAGCTACGGGAGCGCTCTGCAAAGCGCCTCGTAGTTTGTCTGCCTGTAGCTTTTTCACCGGTCCTCCCTGCTCGCTCTCTTTTCTCTGGAGAATAAAAGCATCAAATCCAACCACACGCAAAGGGCGGTGCTTCCCCGGCATCCCTCCCTCCTTGGAGCAACCCCTCGCCAAGTCCTTTTCCAGGCAGGGAGGAATGCACTGTTCCCATTTCGCAGGCTGGGCAGACTGAGTGCGAGCCGAGGCTCCTTTGGGCAGCCCTTTTAGCAGGGACTGGTCCCGGGGGGGG
>NW_005841914.1:342249-370388 GCF_000455745.1 Alligator sinensis
CCCCGCCCCGCCCCGCCCCTTCTCGCGTGTCCGCGGTCGCGTGGCGGGCTGCGCCTGCGCGGGGCGTGGGGGCTGCCAGCCTGGTGGGCGCTGTGCAGTGCTAATGGGGCGGGCATCCATTAATGGTGGGGTGTTAATGGGGCATTGATGGAGGGTGTTAACTATGGAGTGTCTGTCAAATGGGCATCGATGTGGGGGTGTTGCCAGTGGGCTATTAACGGGGTTGTTAATGGGGTATTAATTGTGAGTGTTAATGGCAGTGTTAATGGGCCCTTAATGGTGGGGTGCTAACTGGAGTGTTAAATGGGCATTAATGGTGGGGTGTTAATGGGGCCTTAATGGTGGGGTGCTAACTAGACTGTTAAATGGGCATCAGTGGTGGGGGTATTAATGGTGGGGTGTTAACAGTGGGCTATTAACTGGAGTGTTAATGGGGTATTCACTGTGGGTATTAATGGTGGGGTGTTAACTAGGGAGTGTTAAATGGGCATCAACGTGGGGGGATTCACAGTGGCGTGTTGATGGGTATTAATGGTGTTAACCTTGGGGCTGTTAATTGGGTAACGGGGTATTAATTGTGAGCATTGATAGTGGGGTGTTAATGGGGTATTGATGGCGGGTGTTAACTATGGAGTGTTAAATGGGCATCAATGGTGGGGGTATTAATAGTGGAGTGTTAATGGGGTGTTAACGGTGGGGTATTAACGGTGGGCTATTAACTGGATTGTTAATGGGGTATTCATTGTGAGCATAAATAGCAGAGTGTTAACGGTGTGTTAACGGTGGGGCATGTTAATGGGGGTGGTTAACTAGGGAGTGTTAAATGGGCATCAGCGGTGGGGGTATTAACAGTGGAGTGTTAATGGGGTGTTAACACTGGGCTATTAAGTGGATTGTTAATGGGGTATTAGTTGTGAGCATTCATTGTGGAGTGTTAATGGGGTATTAATGGTGGGATGTTAACTATGGAGTGTTAAATGGGCATTGGTGGTGGGGTATTAATGGTGGTGGGGTATTGAATGACACCTGCCGAGGTGCCTGGTGCCAGCTGCACCGCGCCCTCCTGCGCCCTTGGCCGTGGCCGAGAAGAGAAGAGCTTCCACGGCTCAGGTCAGGCCCGTGGCCCATCTCGCCCACCACCCCCTGTCACAGTGGCAGGGAGTGGAGGGTGACCGGGGAGGGTGACTGGGGTATTTTCCCCACTGTTCCTTTCTCTCTTGCCACCTTCAACATTTAAGGCCTGGAGGGCATGAGTGCCAGTGGGCTTTTTTGGCCTCAAGTGCATGGCATTGCACTGCTGCATATGCACCTGCATGGGACATTTGTCCCAGGGTGCATTTGTCCCTCGTGTGTCGCTAGCCGTGCAGGTGGTTGACATGTTCGTGGAGGTTGTATGTGAAGCATCATGCTTGCATGTCTCTGCAAGCGTGCAAAGGAGGGGGCGGGGTGCGAGTGTGGCTGCATTGCCCCATGGGGAAAGGGCGCACGTGTAAATATTTTCTGTGCCTGCGCTATTGCGTTCAGGCATGCCCAAAAGCACAGACTCGTGTTCTCTCCTCCCGCGCTCGCACAGGTCGGGTGTACGGGCCGCATGTGAACGGGCTGCTCTGCGCTTGGACACGTGTGCATTTCAGATCCGGGTTTGGGCTTCGCAAGCTGTTGGTAACGCTCCCACCCTGCCTTGGACTCCGGGAGTGGGCACTGTTGTCCAACCTGTCCGTCTGGCATGGGCTGTGGAGCCTGTCTGGGGTAGACTTGCAGAGCCGCCCTAGAAAACAGCCACGGGGAGCTGCCGCTGGGATGAAAGAGAGTGAGAAGGAATGTTTTCTGATGGAAGAGAGTTGGAGGCTTCCCCCTTTGCTCAGGCCAGGCTGCTGGAAACCTGGCTTTCCCCCCTCCCAAAGAATCCCGGCTCATTTGTCTTGCTCTGGCTTAGAAGCCAAAAAGGTTCCAAGTGAAATTTAAATTAAAGCTGCCTTTGTTTCTGGCAAGGAGGTTGAAGAGGCGTGAGATGGGCTGATGTGGGGGCTGAAATCCTTTGGGATCCTGAAATGGGTCAGGAGTGCTTCTCTCCCTTAGACTGCACCAGCTCTTTATTGTTTGTTGGGGGTGGCGGGGAAGGAAGCTGGAATAATGATTCCCCTGCATGCAAGCGTGTTTCTTTCCGTCCAGAGCCACGGGGATCCACTCCAGCCCTCCATCTGCCCGGTAGCTCTGCGGCGTGCAGGGGGTGGGCGGACCTGGTAAGGCTTTCTCCTCCGGGCTGCACTTTGGCTAACCCGTCCCATAAAATCCAATACAGTCGGTGTGCGCTGTAGACAGACCTGTCAGGAATGCAGAGATAGGCAAGTTTCAGTGCAGCTCGTCTGCAGGAAAACTCCTCCAGCTCTGTGTGGCCTGGAGGCCTGCCAGGGCAGCCGGAGGCCTGGCTGAGAGAGCACTTATGGGAGTGTGGGGAGGGAGATGGTGGGGCTGGGGGGAGCACTTCGAGGGGCAAACCTGGGACGCACCTTAGATGATGGGGTTTCTCTGACTGGGGCTTCTGTCCTGGAAAGAAGTGAAGGCTAAAGGCGGCAGTAGGACACCTGGCTGCATCACTAGCCTGCTGTGGGATCTGGAACCAGTCACTTAGCATTTTTGTATCTGTAAGTGCAATGCCTGTGAAGGGCGTTGGTGTCCTCAGGCTGAAAAGCAGTGTAGGGTTTTATTGCAAAGAACACGAATTTCTGTGCCCACCTGCAACGGACTAATTACCTGCATAGTGGCATGGTAGGTACTAAGCCCATCATTTGTCTGAGCTGATGACAGTAAAGCAGCAGGACTGTTTCCTTCCCGTGGCTGTAGACCCTGCAGCCTCATTTAAGTAAGGAGGTTTGCATGGTCAGGGAGAGAATATGGCTCATAAAATGCCATTGGCTTTTTGTCCTGGATCTTGGGGTACGTGTCTGGGTACAGTCGCAACCCGGGGAACTTTTGGACAGGTTGTGAATATACTCACACCATTGGCTTAGCCAGACTGGGCACGTCTTTGACCCCTTTCCTGTGTGCCAAAGCATGGCCTACCCTACTGAGTGCATTTCTGTCACCATCTGCTCGTGGGAGGAGGGCGCGGGCACGCTGCGTGTGGCTTACCTGCTTGGCAGTGCTCTCAGGTGCAATGATTCATTGCTAGCGCTGCTGAGGGATGACTGCGAGGGTCCTGCTGGGAAACAGGCAGCTACAGCTATGCCCCGCGGTCAGGACTTGTCAAGCCGGCTTGACATCAGTTCCCGTGATCGTTATTTCTCCCCAGGGGCCCTTAACCATTTGAGTGTCACTAAGGGTCACTGTGCAGTACTCGGCTCCCAATTCAGAAGGCCCTTGGGAGCCGCTGTTCCTACTGCTTTATTGTGGCACCGTTGAGGGCCGTGGGCATGCCAGGAGAAGACAGCACAGCGGCAGAAAGCTCAGAGGGTTCATTTCCTTTCTGCTGTGCCCTCGCTGTTGGTCTTGGCCCTGCATTTTGTATTTGACTGCTGTGGCCTTTGTCAACAAGGGAAATCAAAGCTGCCTTTGTGCACCTTCCCTGCGGAGGGTGTGGGAGGTTTCAAAGGCTCAGGTAGGCGCCGGAGATGGAAGGAGCCGGCTCACCCGGGGCAAACGGCAGGTAGATTTATAGCGTCCCCTTTCCTGGGAGCAGAGGTAATAACGCATGATACGAGGAGACGCAAGCTGCTTGGCATGGTGTTAAAACTCTATTTCAGCTTCCTGTGGGGATCAGGTCAGTTAAGGAGTGCAGCAGCTCTGCTGGCAAGAATAATTAGCCACTCAATAATTCAGCCATTAGCTCTGGGCAGGCAGGGGGTAGGGGGGGACAACCCCGGTTTATTTATCAAGGTGGTGCTACATTTTTATTTTTATTTATTTATTTTTTTTTGCAGAGCAGCACTGCTGAGTCCTTTGCATCCTGTTGGGAAAGATTATAAATATATATTTAATTTCCAGGGGCGTTGGGAGAGAATACTCCTGAACGGGTGAATGCTCAGGAAGATGGGTAGGGCCCGCTCTCCGTTGCTCTCAGGGGTCATATTCACTGCACAGAAAGAGAGTATCGGGTCTAGTGATCTGATGCAGGACAGGAGCCCGGAGTCTGGCTCTGACACTAAGTGCATGTGCAACTCTGAAATATGCCTGGAGCCCAGAAGCATTCACCCCTTGCGCAGGGGAGCCACAGGAACAGCCAGGCAGAGGGATAGACATGCCCGCATAGCACACAAGCTATTTTAGAAACGAAAGCCAGACCCTCAATGTAGCTGGGTATGAGACACTTCACTTCTTTTCTCCAGCTTCCCCATCTGTCAAAGCGGGCTAATAAAACAGGATCCCGTACTGGGTGTATTTGTAGAAACAGACTCAAGCTGCAGACTTTTCCAGGCTGCAGTGTTTGGTTTTGGGGCTGCGGTTTAGTCCATGATTCACATCCATGAAGTGCAAACTGTGCCCAGCCCCAGACTCTGGGGTGCCCCCATCTGCAAGGACAGGTTGGTTTTATGTTACCAAAAGGCTTGCCAGAGGAAAGGATGTCTGTGAGTGCCAAGTATCCGTGTAGCTGCTCCAGTCCCGAACGCCACCTACCTCTAAAATGCTGTGCTCCACCGAGAGCTGAAGCAAAGTTTGGGCTCTTAGCTCCTGAGTTTTGGGGAGAACTTGCTTGTTTTTATCAGGGAGACATTGGGACTCCTGGTTTCCCAGCAATGTGTACGTCTTTGGGGTGTCTTGCAGCCCCTGCCACTATTCGCAAAGAAGATCTCCAGCTGAACAGAAGTGGCTGCTCTTCAACCCAGACTCTGTCTCGGGCAGACCCCTCCGTGCCCGAGAGCTTCCAAGGGGACAGCGCTTCCATCCGCTGCTCCGCCTAGCCACATCAGCCTTGTATTATTTTCCATTTGGGGGGTGGACTGTAGAAACTTGGCCCGTGGTGATCGCAGAGGCAGAGTGGAAAGGGGACGTGACTCTCTGTCTCCCTTATGGAAAAACATTTATACCCTGTATAGGAAATGCATTGCACAGGTTTGCACGAGGCTGGCTGACTCACAGAACGGCTGCTGAGCTTGGCAAAAGCAGCTGGCTTAGCCAACACTTGTGTGTGAACACACATGGATAGTATAGAACTGAGCGCAGAGGATATAGGACTTTTTCCCCATAAGGAGGAGTCTCAGTGGATCAGGTAGGGAGGGAGTTGCACGGGGTGCGATGGCTTCTCCCAGCCATGGTGACAGCATCATTAAACCCAATGCAAGCCTTGCTCCTGGGAGAGACCTTGTCCAGTGATTGCAGACACCTCACGGCATAGGAGACTTGTGGACACAACTCCTTGGCCTGCATTTATCACAGAGCACGGGCACTTTCTGCATGAAGGGCAGTGACAGTCCCTGTCTGCTGGGAGACTCATGTTTGGGTCCCTGGGACTTTGGGAGGAGAGGGGGGTTAGAGCTTTAGTTACCCGGGTCGTAGAAGCATGGTTTACACATAGCTGACGTATGCTGTGGCCCAAATCCATCTTTCCTCCGAGAAAATTGTCCACGCAGATGATAGTTTTGTCTGAAAAACTCTGCCACGTATCTCAGTGATCTTCCTTTTCTCTCTGGCATTGCAGACCCTCTGTCCACTGGGCCTTTCTGCACACCCGCTGTCGTCTTTGCTTACTTCTCCCCAATTTGCGGGGGCCGGCCTTTCTCCCATGAACTCAGCGTTCATCTCCCTCTAGGCTGGTCTATGCCGAGGAGCCGTCTTCTCAAATCCATGCCAGGTCCACAGCTGGATGGAGCTGTGGCTCTAGCCAGGGCTGACTTGGTTTGACTGAACCTGTTTCAATACCAGGTCAAATCCCCAGCACGGACCAGCCCCGCTCTCCCAAGGTGCCCTTCTAGCATCCCAGTACGTGGGGCTGTCACCTAGCAGGCACAAGCCCCCTTGTTCCCAGGGACCCCAGCTACAGTCTTCAAAAAGCCTGGGTGTTTGATTTAGCTTCCCTGCCTGACACAGAAAGTGTCTGTGGCTGGCAAACCAGCCAAGACCTGGGAGCCAATTGCCCATTACCTCAGGTTTAACATGTCTCTTCCCATCAGAAACAAAAGCAGAATAAAGCGGAGCTCTCGGGCATTTCTCCCCCTTCCTCTCATCCTTTCTAAATTTATTTCCATGCCTCGCCGCTTTCAATCTGCATTTCCCAGCTCTCTTAGTTCGCGCAGCTCGGGCATCTTCCACAGAGCTGCTCGCCGGCTGCTTTCCGGGCTGGCAGCGCGTGGAGAGCACCGAGCCTGTGCGTAGGAGGACAGGATGGGGTTAAAATGAAATGCTTGCTTTTAACAGTATAATGTGTAACCCCATAATGACTTTAAATATTGATTATTTGAAGGCCATTAGCGCTTATTGTTAAAGAAAAGTCAATACTTTTAAAGCCTTGTGAACCATTTGTCTCCTGTTAAAGGACATATCAAATTTAGCAGCGTGCGGTACAAATCCCCTACTACCCTACACGCCAGCCTCCAGCTGGCACATATATAGAGAAAATACATATATAATACTTTTTTTTTTTTTTCACTGAAAAGTGGAGAAAGATGCAGGGACCAGATGTTAGAATAGCGCTGGCCGGGGTTGGATTCTCTTTCTGTAGATCCCGTCCTTCCGCCACTGGAAGTTTTACCTGAGTACGTGGCCGACTTCGACTTGAGAGGCACTTTGGGATTCAACCCAAGGCTTTGAATTTGAATGCAGAAGTCAAAATGGGAGCTCTAAAAACTACATAGCCTTTTTATGGGCGGTGGAAAGTTTGTCTTGAACAAGGAGTGGGCAGTGGAGATGAGGGTTCGTCTCTCAAAAAACAAAGCAGGCGGAGACGAGATGCGGACCCCTGCCCTTCTGCACCCTGGGCAGGTGACCTCTCCAGCCACTGGGCTAGGCAGGCTGATTGTGGGGCACGCGTGGGCTGGTGGATGAGAACAGTTTACCAGATCCAAAGGGTAGAAAAGACTTGGGTTACTTTTTCTGGGCCTTGCAAAAAATTGAACAGCTTCAGATACAGAGCAGTCAACCCCATAATACCTCTATGGGTAGTTACATGCCTGGAATTGCAGAGGCTGTGGGTTTGACCAGCTGCCCCGGCTCTCCTGCAGGAGAAGAGATGGCCCATCTAGTCAGAGGGTCCCTCTCAGTAAGATGAGGACTAGGGAGGGTAGGGCAGGCCCATCTTTGCTCCAAAAAGTGATTTGAACTCAGGGCCTCACCCCCTGCAAGCAAATAGCAAACCCCAGGGCTGCCGAGGCTTTTGGTCAGCTGGAGCTGGTTGAACCTCAGCTCCTAGCTGCTTGGCCAGGGGCTGGGTGGGTGGGTTGTCCCCCCAAGCAAACTAACCATGCTTTGGCCACTGTGCAGTCAGGAAGGGAAGATCCAAGCGGCTGGGAAAAGCAGGGCTGCTGTTGAGTTGCCTTGGTATTGTGGTGGCTTGTGTGTTTGGCTGGGAAACGGGAGCTGTGTGCTCCCATCCCCACCTTGGCTGTCGGTGTCCCCTTTCAGTAAGGCCAGTTGGATGCCTTGCAGCCTCTGGGAGGGGGATAGCTCCTGCCTCTTGAAGTTTTGTTACTGTGAAGCTGCCCTGCAAGAGGCCAGGGAGAAAATCCCCCTCTGCGAGTGGGCGCAGTCACCAGGGACCCATGCTGGACCGCAGCCCCAGAGCTTTCACAGCCGAGATGCAACCCAAGCCGCCAAGTCACAGGTGGCTGTTTGAGGAGGAGCACTGTATAAGCTAAATGAGCCGGCAGCCCAGGTCAGTGCACTTCTCTGTGAGCTGGGAGAGCCAGGGTCAGTGCTACTTCCAGTCTGTTTGCTTGCGGAGTGGGTGCCCAACCACCGAGGCAAATGGGCTCTCAGGACTCCTGTCTCAAACCCTCCCCTCGAAGCTGCTGCACCGTGCAGGCACTAAAGAGCTGTTGGACTCCAGAGATGAGAGCCCACCTTTGTGCAGCAGTCTGGATGGGAGAGCACCCACCGATGACCTGGGAAGCCACACGTGCTTGTCTTCATGTGCCTGCAGGGTTCACCCCCACGTCCCCTCATCTTCCAGGAGAGCAGCCTGACCAACTGCTGTGCTGGAGCACGGGTGACTATTGCTCATTTTCTGCTGCTGTTGTTTCACTGGGGGGAAAACCCTGAGACGGAGGGAACCTGATTCTCTGCGTGAGTGGAGATACTGGTTCTGGCTCCTGCTCCAAAGAGCATTTCTGGACTTTGTGAGTGAATCGCACACTAACACTGAGCTGGGGATTTGACCCCTGCAGCCTATGTGCCCCACAAATGTGCCAGCCTTGTCGACTGAGGGCCTCCCTGCCACGGCACAGCTCGGAGACCACCTGTGGGATTGGAGTCTGCAGGAAATGTGATGACCACTGCTTTCCGTCCAGCACACCCGGTGCTTGGAGCCCTTTGCCTGGGCATCTTTGCAAGCAGTGTACAGTCCAAGCAGCGCTTAAGCTTAGGTGACTATTGGTCCACGGTGCCCAGAGCACAGTTAAACGTCGCCGTCCCTGTCAATGGCCTCAGCGCCAGCTTTCGGGCTGCAGCAGCAGGCGTGATTAGCAGCTGTCAATTCCAAGGCTGGTATGAGCCACTGAACGATTGATTAATTGAGTCTGCTGGCCTGGAGAATGGCACGGTAATTGCTCTGTAACGAGGCATAACAAGGTGCGAGCAGCTGTGCGCAGGCTGCGTCTGCACCAACCGGCCCTTAATGCGGTTTAAGCGGCGCTCCCCCTCAATACCGGTGGCAGACAGCAAATGACTTGTGCTGCTGGTTGTGCGGTGAGGGGGTGCCTGTGTCAGCCGAGGGCATTTTAAGTGACTTTGACTGTACTGCAAAGGGCTCACCCTCCCAAGCATCCACTGTCATGTGCTTCACAGCACCAGGGGCCACATTCACGCTGCCTGGCTGCCCCTCTCTGGGTACCGCTGAGTGGTAGGGGTGGGCACAAGACGTATGATATACCTTGGTCTTGGTGCCTTGCCAGAATCCAACAGCAGCATCTCCAGGGTCCCTGCCTCCTCCACCCCTTTCTTACCTCGGTCAGCTCATGGGGAAGTAGGGATCTGCCCTATGGCTTCTGGAGTGGCAAGGCTGAGCTGAGAGGTGCTGAAGGGATGGTCTGAGGAAAGGCCCTTAAGGATCAAAGCTGCACCCCACCATAATTTGACATTAAAGGAAAAGGATGGGCTCTGATAAGGAGGTGGATGGCTGCGGGGAAGGCCTGCCTATTTTGCCATGCACAGCCCTGCTCCTCATCGGGCTCAGCCTCCCCCAGCACCAACCATCTCCGTACCCCAAGTCTGGAGGCACCTGGGCTCCACGCGAGCCAGCGCCTCTCGGTCAGGCCGCATACGTGGGAGGCAGGGAGGCCTGGCCGTGGAAGGGTTAAAAGCTACTTGATTTCCTAAATTGCTTCTTATAAAACGAACAGCACGTCTGCCAGGCTTGTCTCCCCATGATTACAGCTAATTACGATCGAACGGACACCTCCTAGCCCCCGTCATGCTGCTTTAATTGTCCGTTATTCATCTGCGGGCTGTCCGGGGTGGCAAAGCACTTGGCAGCCCAGCGACCGAGGCCTCAGCTAATTGTGAGGCCTCGGGGATTAGGGCAGGTGATTACACACTTCATGGTGTAATTACATAAGCATCGCTTGGCTGCTGCCCCGGCTCTGAGCCGAAGGTCACGCGCTGCGTTACCTGAGATTAATTGGAGCTGCCACTGAAGTGCGAGGCGCTGGCGGAGCGGTGATACGATTAGCATTAACATTTCAACAGCGACGGATCGATCTGTGGCTCTCCTCCAGACACAGCGAGCTGCGCAATTAGTTTAGAGGAGAGCTAGGGGAGGAAGGAGGAGGAAAGGAGAGACAGGCAGAAAGGGGCTGCAGAGCCGGAGAACAGAGACAGACAGACAGCGTGGGGGAGGCAGCGACGGTCAGATGGGCACGGGCACGGAGGCTCATTAGGTGGGAATTTCAGTCGATGTGGTGTCATGGGTCTGTGTGCGTGTGCGTTGTAGCAGTGTTTGCACTGACTTGTACACAGAGCGGGGAGCAAGCCATGCAAGGAAGATCTGCGCAGAGGAGAGGGGGCCTTTTCCTTGGCAGCGTGTTGGAAATCTTGAGGGGGGGAGTTGCACAAAGATCCCAAACGATTATCATCAGCTGCATTGGAGTGATCTGGAGTGAGAGCTCATCCCCTGCTGTACTGGGTAGGGGTGGTTTGGGGGGCTGCCCAGGGCAAGAAAGCTCCTTCCCCCCCCCTTATGCACATGCACACACACCTCTCTCACGTGCTCCCCGCTCCCCCAAGCCCTTCCTGAAGCACTTTTTATAGGAAGATGTTGTAAAATGAAAATAAACGGCACAGCGCTTGGCGTCGCCTCTAGATGCTCCGGTGAAGGTAATAATGTTATAAGTGGCCATCAAAGGGAATTAAGAGACGTGCAGCCGGAAAGCTGAGATTTGCTTGCAGGCTCCCAGGGCCGATTTGACTAATGGAAGAGACCTTGGCTACTCTCTGCTTCCTGTCTCTTCTCTTCCCTCCTCTGCAGGCAGCGTGTACCTACCGGCTTCCCCAGCATTCACCCCCACCCTTTCTTGCCCCTTTCACCTCCCTTCCACCCCAGCTAGCATTAGCTGGAGTCAGGAGCAGAGGTGGTGCCCTTCCAGGTGTCAGACCCTTGCTACAGACCCACTGAGACCTCTCCCCACTGACCCCCAGCTCCGCCATCCCACTGCAGCGCTGACCTCCCTTGCTCTCTTGTCTCCAGGCAGGAGACAGCCCCGCCAGGGCCGTGGTCTGGCCTGGCTGCTATGGAATTGCCCAGGTCTGCATTGAGAAGCCGCCCTCTCGCCAGCCCTTCCGACTATGACATGGCTTTTCACTCTTCATGCAGGCAAGGTTTAAACCTGGGCTTGCTGAAGTGGAAAGGCAGGTCCTAGCTCAGCACTGGCCTGTGCCCCTCTTCCCCACCCTGGACTGCCAGGGGCCCAGTGCATGTTCCAGCTAAAGGGCCAGTCAGGAGCGGGTACTGGGGTGGGGAGCAGGGCTCTGGCTTGTCTACTGGGGACAGCTTTCTATCGGCACTGCGTCTTGTCCCCCTGTCTTTGCTGGCAAGACTTGTTAAAGACAAAGGACTAAATCCAACCAAGGCAGCTACAAAGGCAACAAGCCTCCAGGCTCCCCATGCATGAGCCGGGGCCCTGCTATAACAAGTGGTGAGATGGGGCTCTTTCAAGCTGCCCAGAGCCATGGCCCATCCCAGGAGTGGTGGAGTGTCTCCAGCAGGGGCTTGGGTCCTGCAAGGGTCACGGGCCAAGGGCATGCAGTTCTGGGTGGGGGGGTTGCGGGGTGGTCACGGTACGTCCCTCATGAGAGCCAGCCCAAGGGGACCCAGGAGGCTACCCCTACTTGGTCCCTGGCACAGCTAGCTTGGTCCTGCTCCTTGGCATTTCTGGCTGGTGGACCTCTACCAGAGCACCTGTACCCATGGAGGAGAGCCCAGGTGTGGCCTGAGCAGAGGCTCTTGGGTCTGGTCTGCTCCATTCAGTAATGTCCTTGGGGATCCACAGGCCACTGAGGGAAACCACAGCCTCCCCACAAGGTGCTCAGTCCTGCTCGGGCCCTGGCAGATGAGGGGGAGCAGTTATGGCAGGGGAGCGCCCTGCTGAGTGGGCAGCGCCTCCCGAGCCGGGCTCGCACTGCACTCAGCACCAGAGAAGCCTAACGGAGAACGTCTCTTCCTGTTCCCTAGGGAGATGTCTCACCCGCCGCCTCTGCTGTCCCCCCAGAACGCACCCCACATCGCGCTGGGGCCTCACTTGAGACCCCCCTTCCTGGGGGTGCCTTCGGCTCTGTGCCAGACACCAGGTGAGTGCCTGGGTGATGGTGTGCACAGCTGTGGGAAAAGGCTGGGGGGGTCTGGCCTCAGAGATGGACACCGTTCTAGTGGTTTTTACTCCTGCTTTCATTTGGTTTCCACTTCGCCAGGTTTTAGCATCACCCCAGCAAGGTGCCTTGGCAGGTTGTTCTGGCTGGCAGGGGCTCCCGGCCAGCCTCACTGGCCCTGTTCCCCCAGGGACGATGCAGGCCCTTGGGCGAGGACTCTTGCAGCTCAGCCTGGGGCACCTTCTGCCATTGGCCCTTCCCAGGTGGTGCATGGGAGCAGTGGGAGGCAGCTTACCCCATGTCTCCTCACTGCATAGGAGGAGATTCTCTGCTGCTGGGTCCCGGTAGGAAGCACGTACTGCACCTCCAGCACTGCTGGCCTAGTCAGAGGGGAGTGGGTAGGGTCAGGCCCCTGCTTCCTGCTGTGTGTCTTGCAGCCAGGTGTGCTCCAGGAGAGGAAGCCAGTCTGGGCAGTGGGGTCAAGTCGGCCCAGCCAGGCTGCTCCCTGAGTTTGTGTTCCCCAGAACAGAGACGTGGGCAATAATAACCCTGTGCAATTTCCCCAGGTTACGGGTTCCTGCAGCCAGCCCAAGCGGAGATGTTTGCACGGCAGCAGGAGATGCTGCGGAAGCAGAACCTCGCCAGGTAAGGAGCACGGTCCTCGCCAGCTTCCTGCCCCTCCTTCCCTTGTCCTTGTATTGGGCACTGTCCATATGTGGTAATCCCAGCACCTGGGTCTGTTAGCTGGGACAAAAGGCTTTGCAGCCCACTACCAGCTCCCCTGCTGCTAGGATCCAGGCTTGGCAGTGGCCTTTAAGGTATTGGGGCTTCCTCCCTTGTGCTGTGAAGAAGAAGTAGAGTAGTCTCTGACTGATACTACGGTCTCATTCCCCCCGCTCTCCCCTCCCCAACCCAGGCTGGAGATGTCGGCGGAGATCATACGACAGAAGGAGCTGGAGAACCTCCACCGGCAGCGGCTGCTGGCGGGTGACCCGTTGAGCCTGCACCCGGCCCTGCCTCCGGACCACCCGGCCCTGCGGAACATGCACGAGATCCCCGAGGGGCACCCGCTGCGGGAGGAGCTGTCGCGGCGCAATGCCATGCTGGTGCTGCGGCACAACAACACGCCCCTGCTGTCCCTCAACCACGGTGTGCCCAGCAGTGCCACCCCGCCCAAGGAGCACGCCCGCCGGGGCAGCCGCAAGTCGGCCCATCACCGGGCAGAGCCGCAGGGCCTAAGTGAGGCCAAGGAGCTGGCCGAGCCCCGGGTGCGGGATGGTGCCCCTGACTGTAACGACGAGGAGATGAAGGACTCGGAGAGTGACGCTGAGGTGAGCGATGAGAAGCCAGAGAGCCTGAAAGCCGAGAGCAGCAGCTCGGCCAGCGAACTCAAGGAATGCAAAGAGACAGGCAAGGTCTGCGAGGGGGCCAAGGAGCTCAGCGACGTGGCCGCCGGCCAGAATGCCCCTGGCAGCTCCTCCAGCGCTGAGTCGCCCAGCCACCTGCTCGGCCCCGGCATCAATAAAAATGAGGTGAAATACCTCCCACCCGCCTCCATTCCACCGCCCCAGCCGCTGCCCTTCGGATTCCCGTACACCATGAGCCCCTATTTCCATGCAGGTAGGTGAGAACATTGTAAGCACTGTCCAGGGCTTGAATGGGGAACGGAGGGCTTAGCAGAGTAAGGGGCATTGATTTTTCTGCTGTGTGTTAGGAACAGGGCATCACTTCTGCTCTGTTCTGTTCTTTGCTATTCCCCATCGTCATGGGTCATCCATCCCAGAGAGAGTTGAATATCTGGAGAGGAAAACCTCCAGTGCTATAACAGGCCTGACCTAAGAGTACATAAGTGTTCCATGGTGAGATGGCTACATACAGCCACAGATGGTCCCGGACCAGGTTTTCTCCTTGCAAAGATATTTGACTGCAGCTTCCTTATATGATACACGCTGGCCTAGAAAGCTGAGGATCTGTGCAGCAGACTGTAACTTCACGTGCAGACAACTTCTGCCCTTTAGGTACATGCGTGCATTGGGTGGGAGTTGTGTGGTCAGTAGTTGATGCTAAAACAAACTTATGGGTTGACCAGAGAGATCTCGGCAAAAGGTGCAATATGGTGGTAGGAAGGAAAAAAAGAAATCTATGCTATGCTGTAGGCAGAGGCGTAGTGTCCTCGCTGACCGGGAGAGAGTTGTTTGCCCTGAGCTGATTGGATCTTCTGTAGCAGCCTTGGTTCAAGACAGACATTGATAAATTGTAAGGGGCTCTGGGGAAGGGCAAGAAAGATGATTAAGGGCTTGGAGGGATTGACCTATGAAGGGAAAGGCTAGAAGAATTAAATATGTATCGCTTGGC
Source organism: Alligator sinensis (assembly GCF_000455745.1). Lineage (NCBI taxonomy): Eukaryota > Metazoa > Chordata > Crocodylia > Alligatoridae > Alligator > Alligator sinensis. The sequence goes on from NW_005841914.1 coordinate 356,554, forward strand.
TGAAAGACAGCTGGGCCTTGGGAGAGCTGGAAACCGGTAGCCTCCTGCTTACAGTTGATGGAGGGGTGAGAACTGCTGTGGGGATTGGCTTGGGGTGTTGGGAAGAAGTAGCCAAATACATCAGGATAGAGATGAGGAAGGAAAAGGGTTTTACACGGAGCAGATAGGCCATCCGTATGACTGGCATCACTCTGAATCGGGGACGGCCCGTTGTGGGAATGGAAGGAGCATGCTTTGCTGGCACTGGGGGCAGAGCAGGGTTTCAGCCCAGGGCTTCCCCAAGATCTTCCCCATCTCTCCAGCCTCTGGTTCTCCCTGGCTTCATGAGAAGGGAATGGAGAAGTACAGCTGCAGCCACCTCCTTCCCACTCCAGTTCTGGCTGGCAGGTGACCCTGCCAGAGCATGTGTCGACTAGTGCCAGGGGTCTGAGTTTCAGGAAGTCCCTTGAACTGTGACTTTCACATCTGCTAAAGCCTCCTGATCTCGAAAGTCATATGCTGTCACCCGCCCTTGCATTTCCATAGCAGCCCTCACCCCCCATCAGAAACATCTGATGTGTGTGAACTTTTCAGCTCCAGCCAGGGAGCTCAGACGAGTGGAGGCTGCTGATTGACTCCAGTGGCCAGTAGCAGAGCATGCCAGGGCCAAGCATGTGTGTGAAGGGGGTTTCCGATACCAGGTCATCCATCTCGTGCAGAGGTAGGGGAGGTGGCTGTCTGTCCTCTGTCAGGAATGAATCCATATCTCCTGGCCTGAGCTCCATGACCTGGGCTTCATGACCTGGCTGTGTCAATAGCCCCAGGTATGGCCCTGATTGCTGACCCAAGATCCAGCAGGAGGACCTCAGGAGGTCACATCTAGTCCAACCCCCTGCTCAGAGCAGGGCCAGCCCCAACTAGGTCATCCCAGGCAAGGCTTTGTCCAGCCGGGTCTTAAAAACTTCCAAGGATGGAGATTTCACCACCTCTCTGGGTAACCTGTTCCCAGGGCTGTCCCTGCAGGGGGGCAAATTGGGGCAACTGCTTTGCATCCGGCTGCTCCCTGCCACCCCTGCCGAATCTGCTGCTGGCTTCCTTGTGTCTGGGGGCAGGGCCTCGCACAGGCTGATTTGCCTTGGGCCCCGCACCCTGCTCGGGTCGTCTCTGCCTGTTCCAGTGCTTTACTACCATTCTCGTGAGAGTTTTTCCTAATATCTAACCTAAACTTCCCTTCCTGTAACTTGAGCCCATTGCTCCTTGTTCTGTCATCTGCCACCACCAAGAATGGTCCAGCTCCATCCTCTCTGGCAAATAGTTGAAGGTTGCTATTAAATCCCCCCTCAATCTTCTCTCTAGACTAACCTTGCAAAAACCAAGGTTGGAAGAGGCAGTGAGTGGCACTTCCCTGAGGGAGTAGGTAGGGAGGGGGCTGTTCGCTGTCTGAACAGCACTGCCTCCCTGGCACAGTGCGTGGAGAGGCACAAACCACCGATGAGCATAGCCAACATGAGCGGGCAGCGTGTCATTCAGAGCTGACGGTAGCCCAGGCACCCAGGAGGCTATTCTGGTAGCAGAGCCAGTGCTAGCTTAACCCCAAACCAAAGAGCGCTGTGCCCAGCAGCCCTTTACCTGAGAAGGTAGCTGACAGCCAGACACCAAGCCTTGTGGTTGGGGAGGTAGTTGGTCTGTAAGCCCCTACTGTGTGTCTTTACTTTGGGCGAAGGAGTCTGTGAGTGCATGCCCAGAGCCACCTTGTAGCCTGGAAGCAAGAAGCCATGCTTCTCCCACCTTCCCTCCAGCCACTGAAGAAGAGGAGCACCCAGTGCTGTGAATTGGCCTCTCCCGCTGCCTGCCCCGGGTCACAGATGGGAACCCTCCCCCTTCCACCCCGGTTACACACACAGTGCCATTCATGTGCCCTGTATGATTATGGCCTTGGATTGATAACATGGTAGTGCCCGTGGCCCCAGCTGTGATCAGAGCCACGTTTAATTGCCACTGGCATCCCCTGGGGCCTCATTTCTCAGCCCCAATCCCATAGCTGCATTTCACTGCAGGGCATCTTGTTCAGTCTGAGCCAGCTCTGCGTTTAACAGCGCTGCTGTCTGCATCACCCCTGTGCCTGGAGCGCCCAGCTGAGCCCTTCTGTGCCGGCTGCTGTAAAGACTCACAGTAGGCATTCGCAGACCACATCGAGGAGACGGGGAGGGGAAACTGAGCCCACACATTGGGCCCGTGGGAGAGCCGAGGAGGTAAAATCCACCTCTCCCAAGCACCAGCCTGGCATCCTGACCACGCTGCTTTGCATCCATGCAGAACCGTACGCTTCAGTGCAACTCGGGGCTGATCTGGCTGCCTCGAGTCTTCGTAGCACACGCCCTGCCGCGGCTCCCGTGGGAGCTTGTGCCTGAGTACAGCCAGGCGGAGAGAAGCTCACGTGTCTCTGCTCTTCTGTAGCTTGCGTGGGCCAGGGCAGGGCTGTCCCGCAGAGCTAACGACAGCCGCAGGCGGGCAAGCGCAGTGCCAGACCTACGCGGGGTTGTTGGGGGGTGGGGGAAGGAAACAGGACCACGCTGGCTACGAATGATTGACTGACTGTGATTGACTGACCGCAGTGCCTTGGCCAGCCCCGCCGGGTTTCCAGAAAGGGGAGGGCCCCGCTCCTTCGTCGCAGGCAGAGCTGTTTTCTATCCCCGACGACAAAAATATCGACGAGGCTGCCAGAGCGTGGTCGATTCCCTGAGTTGCCTTATGGGAATCTGGAGGCTGCTCGATGACCTCATCTCCTCAAGGTTTCAGCAGCATCGCGGCTGCCCCCCCCCCCGTCCTCTGGAAAAGGTGAAGGATGGAGTGTGCAGCAGGCTAAAATCCTGCTATCGATCGCAGGCTGGAGAGCAATTAGTGCGCGCCTTCCAGCACCGCGGTCCCGGCCCTTTGCGCCTGTGTGGGGCAGGATGGGTGGTGGGTGGGAGTGATCACGAGGCTGATTAGCCCTATTTGCCTACTGGCGTTGGGGCCTGCTCTGAGCCATCGGTGCTTCTGGCCAGCTCAGCTGTCTGGACAGAAAAGCAAGGCCAGGTTGGACATCTGGAGGTCGTGTGGGGTGAGGAGGTCCTGGGTCTGTTCTGTATCCCAGTGCCAACACAGCCCATGTGCGGTAATGCCACCATGCCCAAAGCACTGCGCACCAGGAAGGGGCAGAGACCGAGAGGGCATCTATGTAACCCCGTCAGTGGGAGTAAAGCAGGGTAACTCCATTGCAATTAGTCCTTCCACTGCCCCAGCAATGTACCTCGCACAAGGTGGGGGAAGAGGCTGGTTGAATCCCAGTAGCGGATGCCAGTGGTGACGGCTTTACGCAGACAGCTGTCTGCCAGCTGCTGGCCTGGGACGGTGATTTTTCACTCCCTGCCAGGCTGGGCCCCAGCTGGTGAAATGCTCCTCAATCCATTATCAGAGCCTTGCCCCTCCATTCATCATTGCCTGCGACAAGAGGAGCCTGGCTGGCTTTTCATCCTCGTGGTCCAGCAGGAGCCAGCAACGTGTGGGTCACCAGCCGGGAGGGGGCTTCCCTTCTGCACCCCTGGCATCCTGACTGCCACAGGGGTGGGCTTGTACAGCCAGGCACCGCGATGGAGCAGGCTGGGGAGTGCGCGGGTGTGTGTTGGTAGTGAGGGGGGGGGTTGTTCATTGTGCTGTAGACATTTATAATTAGCCAGGGCTAATGGCTGGAGGGTGGACAGCAGGGACTGGCTGTGGCATGCTTGGGAGACAGGCAGAAGGGACCGTTCACGATCATCTCTTCTGCCTTTCTACATAACGAGTTTTACTCAGCCAGTCTTTCGCAGAGCCTAGTTCCTGACTGATCTAGACCGGGGGAGAGCAGAGCGGATGGCTTCTAGGTCCTGCAGTTCAGAGACGCTGGCCCGCACAACTCTACGGGGCTGCTCAGAGCCGCTGACATCCGGCCCTCATTCAACTCCCATGGGCTTTGCCAAGGACTTTAGTGGGGCAGTGGTCTGTCCCCCACCCCCTCTGCTTAGATGCTCTAAAACAGAATTTCTCAACCCGTGGGTCACGACCCAAAGTGTGTCTCAAGGATCTATGAAAGGGTCCTGAACAAACTTTAAAAATGCATTCTCCTTTAAAGGAGAAAAATGGGGGAAACTGTGGCTTTTCTGTTGCAGGCTGGCAGAGCTCCAGCCTGCAAGGGGCTGCTTGGGGGCCCCCCTGCCGTGCACACTGCGGGGCTGGGGCCTGGGAGTGAGGGGCACTGGGTTTGGACTGGCCACTGATGTTTGCAAATGGGTCCTGGTACAAAAAAGGTTGAAAACCAGTGATCTAATCCTTGGGAAGGTGTCTGAACCCGGCATGCCGGGACTGACTTTTTCTTCCTGTAATGTTTCAATCCATTGGTGTCCATGTTTCCCTGGGTGGGTGGGGAGGGACGGCAAACTCCTGGAGATAGATATTTTGGCGATATTATATTTTTCTCTGTGTGTGTGTGTGGGGATATGTGGAAAATATTTCTAGTTCCCATAGAGCATGGCCTGTCTTGCCCAGATGCTTGGAGACAACAGGCTCACTGTGTGGGTGGCTGCATGCATCTTTCGCCCTGCTTTACGGAGGAGTGGAAAAAAAAAATAGGCAGGGAATAGATGAAGGAAAAATAGGCTGGTTTTCCTCCCGGACCGGGGCTTCTCTATGTGCTGCTTACAGGGGAACTGACAGGCAAAGTGCATTGACTTCCAGCTCTTCCCCAGAAGCACATGCATCCCTGCAGCAGGCAGGAGAGGAGGAGGGGTTCCCCATGCATTTGCTTGGCCCCTTGAGCACCCTTTTACCTGCACCATCCCCACCCCACATCCTTGCAGGTGTGGGTGCCAGGCAGGTACCAACCAGCAGCTTGATGCAGATGCAGGCAGTGCCAGAGGTTGGGGCTGGCTGTCCTCTGGCACTGCCTGCACCTCCATGGATCCAGGCTCTGCGCCCGAGCGCTGCATGGCTGCAGGCTTTGGCTTGCTTTCGGAATAAGGAAGTACCTAATTTTAAAGCCGTTGGCTGTTACAGGGCCGATCCCCTCAGAGACGCTCGCTCTGGCTGCAGATGGAGGCGTCTCACCCGCGCGCCGACTGTGCCTGGAATAATTGAGTTTGGTTTCACTTCCTCTATTTACCAAGCCGCAGCCGTGCTTCTAAACAGGCCGGGGAGGAAGGGTGCGGGGGGGAAATCAGCCACCCCAGCGTTTCGCCCGCTGCAGTGTAAACAGCTGGGAGTTTGGTTTCGCGGGCAGGGAACGAAAGCCATCATGTAAGCAAAGGGGCGAGACTGTCTGTCTGTGCCTGTCTGCAAGCTGGGAGGGATGGGCAAAGGCATCTCCTGATGTCCCAGCCTTCTTCTGACCCCCCAGCCCTAGTGGGAAGCTACTTCTCTGCAGTCGTATTAAGGGGAATAAAATTGCAGGGAAGCTCAGATGCTTGCAAGCTGGGTAGGGGAGTGCAGAAAGGAGTGCCGAAGCCTCAAGAAGGGGTGGGAAGAGCTTGGCATGAGGGTTCAACACCTGGCTTCTCTGGGGCATCCACTGGGACAGTCAGGACTTGAGCCTGACCTTCTGCAGGGGCAGGAGCACGTCCTGAGCTCCCTGCCAGCTGGCTGATGCTGCAGCCGAGACGGCTGCCCCCCAGCAAGGCGGGTTAGCATTGCAGGAACAGGGGGCAGGGGGCTGGGGGTGGCAGTTGGGAAGTCAGGAAGGAAGCATAGCAGGAAGGATGCCATAGCACCTGCCTCCTAGTTCAGACGGTTGCTGCTGCAAGAGTACCCTGTTGGTATGCTCGCTTCCTGCGCACGTCCTTCCCCTTCCTATAATGCTGGGCTGTCCACGTCACCAGCCTGCAGTTTATCCTGGTGGCCTGTGCCCTTCCGGCTACCCTCGCCAGCCTGCGGGGATGAAGCTGCTGTCACTGCCGAAGCTTGGCCGGTCCTGACCTCCTGGGCCACACGTTCGTAGCCTTCCCCTCTTATGTGGCTGCACCTGCTGCCAAGGGCATCATGCTGCCTGCTGTCCAGCCCGACAGGCCAAGGAGGGTAGGGGCTGCCGCGGGGGTCAGCACAGCCTCGTGTCCTCTCTGGCAGCGGCCAGCAGCAGCCGTTTCAGAGCCTTCATAACAGATAATTAAGCAGCAATGTGCCTCTGGGGGATGCTCTTTCCAGTTAATGGTTGGTTCATGCCCTGAAGCACAAGAGTTTATGTCCCTTATAAATTTTTACCCTACCCATTGCAGCCACGGATGGTCTGATGAGGCCCATAAAGGCCCAGTCCCTTGGAAGCCTCTCGAGGCTATGGCCGCATTGGTGTGAAGCGCTGGCGAAGTCTGCAAGTTAGCAAGGCCTGTGCAAAGCAGCAGTTGCTATCCTGGGGGATAACACCCGCACAGGTACACCGCAGGAGGCCTGCGCGTTAATCACAGAGCAGGGCTGGCCTGGCCAGCGTTCTTCCTAGCTATTCTCACCTCCCCCAGCATGAGTCCAGTTCCCCCCTGTGTGCTATTTCTTGCCATCCAGCAGCGGAGGGGCAGGGAAGCCACCGCTGTCCCTTTGCAGGACGGGAGCCAGCAGAGCCGGGAGCCTGAGCTGGTGCAGCATCTTTTCAGCTCAGCGCAGCAGCACGAACCACCTTCTCCCAGTGCCACCATGGCTCTTTTTGCAGGGGGGTAATCTTCAGCAATGCCTGATCCTACAGAGGACTGGGGCAGCAGCAGGAGTTGTGTATGGACATGCTGGGAAGAGAGGTCAAGAGGGGGCCTTTGTGGCCAAGACAGCTTTAAAAACCAAGCGGCTGTTCGGCAGGAGCAGGACTTCTCCCCGTGCTCAGAGCTCCAGCCAAGCCGCGGGTGGCAGGGGGGGCTGCCGGGCTCCTTAGCAGGCGTAGCACGTCGCTGGGAGAAGGGCCGGGGGAGAGAAACTTGCAGGGCAGCCAGAGTTTTTCCGTTTTGCGGCGTGTGTGGAGAAACGCTCCTTCAGGGGAGATATTCCCCCCCACCCCATTTCCCCCTCTCTCCCAAACCTTCCCCTTTCCTGTGTTTGCTGCAGCTGAAGAACATTAAACACATGAAACACATTAGCTGGGATTTTTTTTCCCTCCCCCTCAAAAAAGAAAACCAAAAAAAAACCCACCCCAAAACCCCCTCTCCTCCTGAGTGAGGGACCTCCAGGAGACAGAGGCCTGCGCACTGACCCTGCCCAGCGCCATAATTGACAGGTCATTAAAGATGGATGTGCGGCCAGAGACGGCTCTGCCGCTCGCAGGCTGGTGGTTGTCCGCGTGGGGTTTTTTAATGATTTATGTTTCCTTCTCCTCCCCCACCCCTCCCTCCCTGCTGCCCGAAACCTTCCAGGCACCATGGGAGGTCTGTTTTTGGACGGCGAGGAGAGCCCTGCGCTGGAAGACATCAGCAAATGGACGGTGGAGGATGTTTGCAGCTTTGTGGGCAGCTTGTCTGGCTGTGCTGAGTACACTCAGGTAAGGCCCACGCCGCCAAGGACGCACACGGCCAGGGGAGCTGGGGGGGCGCTTATTCGGTGCCCCCCGCCATCAACCCCCACTTGACAGAAGTAGGGTTTCAGAGCCTCGCAGGCACTGCGGCTGCTGGTTTTCCTCCCAGACGGGGCTTTCCCATGTGCTGCCTATAGACATCCCCGGGCATGGAGGGATGGGGGTAGGGAGAGCAATGGGGAGGGGGGGCAGGCGTGTCTGGGGAGCTCTCCTGTCTGGCCGTGCTCCGACACGCCTCTTGGCCTGCCGCGTACGTGTGTGTGTGAGCGTGAGTGAGTGAGAAAGCCCGTCGTGTCCTGCGGCCGAGGGGGACACAATGCCGGCTTTGTGCAGGGCTGCCCGAGGGAGCCAAGCCTGTGGCCTGCTGTAATGAGGGCCTGTGCGCAGTTCTCCGGCGCCGCTGAGAAGGGCTTTTTATCCAAGCGCAGAGGGCTGGGAGCCCTGGGGCTGTGGCCAGGACACAGCAGTGGGCTGGCCTGGAAGACGGTGGCACATTAACGACCCTGCCCTGCATCTCCCCGACATGGAGGGCGATGCCAGGCAAAAGGTCACGGCAGCGGGGCATGCTCCCTGCTGTCTGCCAAGAGCGAGGCACAGACAAAACACGTGTGATGGGCTCAGCTCCCCGGAGCTGGCTTGACTCTAGGGAGGGCTCCCAAGCCGGGGGGGCAGGGAGGAGGCGCAGGGGCAGGGGCAGGGGAGGGAGCTCGCTGCACTCCATCAATCTCCGCCGCACGCTCCCCCCCCTTCCCTAAATCCCTTTGCAGCGGGAGCGACGCATCCATCACTGCTGCGGGGCTCATAAAGCAGCTCAGTGTGAGGCCGCGAAGTGGGACACAAAACCCAGCTCTGTCTCCGGCTCCGCCGGCTGCCCAGGGCCGTGATAAATGCCCCATTGAGCGCGCGCACCAACGGCGAACGTGGATTCCAGAGCTGTCTGGGACAGGCTTGCAAAGAGAGGCCAGTGTGTTGGAGCCGGTCTGGCACGAGGGGAGAGCAGGCTGCTCCAGAGAGTCCACCCTCCCAGGGGCCTGCTCCCCACAGACAGGGAGCAAGGGGGTGCAAAAGGAGCAGAACAACTGGGAACAAGGGAAATCAGTGCAGCAGCCAGAGAGCGCTCAGCCCTGCAAGCTGGATATGGCAGGTCTGGGGAAACCCAGCTCCAAACCACTGACTTCCCGCTGCCTCCTCCCCAGCTCCCGTCAGCATCATGTCCCCCTGCAAAAGCAACCCAGCCTCTCACTGGTCAGGCCAACCCTCGCCCCCAACCTGCCGCTTGAAGCGTGAAACTGCCCCAGCAAGTGACCCTTCCTGAACCACAGGCCACCCCAGTCAGCGGGGGCAAGCCAAGGCCTAGCCTGATTGTTGCTCCTGGGTTCACGTTTCTGGCCCGGAGCAGGCGGCTCCTTTCAGTCCGTGCTGATTGCAATAGCGGGGGCCTGATGAAAGCGGCACGTTTTTCACAGAGCAAAATCTCCTTAACGATGGTCCCCGAGGGGCCCAGGGAGGCTGGGAGCTGGGCTTTGTTGCTCATTATGGTGGCCCGGAGCCACCACCTCCCCACCAGCTCCCTGGGGCGGCTGGCTGATGTGCTTTCAATGCAAAGCCTGTCCTTCCTTGCCCCCTAACTGTGGTGCTAATCCCATCATGACACGCTTCATTAAAACCACCTGTAAGGCTGGTGCTTCCTCAGCATGAACAGCTGTGTGTGTGTGTGCGCGTGCGAGAGAGGGAGGATGCCGGAGTGAGTGTGCCTGACGGAGATGGGGTGTTGGTGAGTGACAGCCAGTGTGCGAGGGGGTGAGAGGACAAGCTGGGGGGGAGGGAGTCAGGGGGAATGGGTGTGTAAGAGGGGGCCCAAGGAGGGCTGGTTGGTATGGGAGTAGGGCTAGAGGAGTAGCGGGTGGTGTGGGGTGAGCATTATCTCTGGGGGGACAGGAGAGGGGTGGTTTGAAGAGCTAGGTAACCAGAGCTAGGCACCTGTTGCTCTGTCCCCCCCAGCCCTGTCTGCCCTACTGCCATTGGCAGCACCGTGGCTGCTCTAGATTTGCACCCAGGGACCTCAGAGCAGACATCTGGTCAGGAGCTCAGTGGCACTGAGGGTAGCAAACCCCTGAACACGGACACCTTGCACAAGGATTGCCCCTTTCAATCTCCACCCCCATCCCAGCACATTCCCCATCCAGTGCCCCTGCAGCAGATGGGAAATCAATAGCTGATGGGAGACATGGGATGTGCTTAGGAGCTCTGCAGACAAAGTGCCCTCATGTCACAGGACCTGCCTGGCAGGCTGGAGGAGCACCAGCTCAAGTGGGTTCAGAGGAGAAGGCTTTCCTGTGCTGCCTTGTTTTGTGCTCAGCAGGCTTTGCTGCGTGGAGGCTCTGGAGCCCTGCTGCAGCTCGGAGCTGCAGCGCTGTCTGTGCTCGCTCGCCTCCAAAACCACAGCTGCCAGGGAGGTCTGGCATCAGCCTGCGGAGAGCCCCCGCCAGGAAAGCCAGCGGGAGCTTGGCGGAGCGCTGCGCACAAAGCAACACGCCTCAGCCCGGCGTGGGGAACGCCCTGGCAGACAGGCAGCTGCCCCACTCCAGCCTCCGACAATGCGCGGCTTTGTCCCCACGGCGAGCAGCGGCCCCTGCATGGGCCCTGGGGGCTCCTAACGTGCTCAGGGTAGGGCTTTGTGGGAGGGTCGCAGAGCACGGGGAGCCGCTTGGATCCGGGCCACGTTGGCTGTGGAGGAAGGAAAGAAATGGGTCTATTAAGTTTCATGAGGTCAGAGAGCAGAAACACGTGCTGCTGCCAGGAGCGGCTGCGCTGGCGGAGTCCTGCTATAAAAAGCAAGCTTGCAACGGTTCAGCTGCTCGGCTCCAGAAGTTGCAGCCGCTTTCCAGGGGACAGGTCTGGGGTGCAAGGTGTGTGTGTGTGTGGCGGGGGGGAACAGTCATGCAAACCCCTGGCAAGCCCTGCTGTGCTGCACCAGCACAAGGGAGTAAATGGAATGGAGACGGGGGCAGGTGTCAGCTTAGTCCCCCCCAGCCAGGTCATCCTAGATGCCAGTGGCTCTCCCTGCACCATGAGAACTGCTGTGGAGCTGAAGGCAGAGCTCTCTTGGGTGGGAAAGGCCCCATGGCTGCTGGAAGGCAGGTCCCCTGGCTGACGGGGTCGTCTGCCTGGGCACAAGGGACAGCAATGACTGCTCAGGGATCTTGTACGCACCCCGAGTGAAGCTGCAAGCATCCATCCAGCATTAAGGACGTAAGCCCTGGCAGGCAGACTAGACGAATTACACCCCCGCCTCACCCATGGGAAGCAGGAGAGCTGGGAGGATGGAGTGGGTGGTTGGGCTAGGAACACAGCCTCAATGCCCTTCTCACACTTCCCTACGCAGCACGGCCAAAGGGAAGCTGTGGTGTGGTCCCTTCGCGCAGCAGGAGACAAACACGAGCCAGGTCTTTTCTCTTGGGAGAGGGTCTAGTCCTCTGTGGGCTCTGGACTGGGCTGGTGTCAGACAGCACTGAGTACATGTTCACAGACTAAGTACATGTCACTTCTGTGCACGTTCCAGTTCTGTACGTGACAACGGCCCTTCAGTGGCTTGACGCGGGGTGGCCAGTGTGCGCAGAGGCCACATCACAGAAATGGCTACTGTTAGTTGGCCATTGGCTGGCATGTGGATCCGATTAATTTTTGCATCGTTACCGCTACCCTGCTTTGGTGAAGCGCGCGCTCAGTGCAGAGAACTCCACCCAGCGCAGCACCAGGGGCCACTGCTATTTTAATTTCATTTCATTTAAAATGCCTGTTAACTCCGACCTAAAAGCAGGGCAGAGGACAAATGCCATCACAGCAGGGCTGAGTCAGTCCAGCACACACACCACTCAGCCTGCCCTGTCTGTCTGTCTGGGATTTTAGCTCTGTTCAGTGTCTGGTTTGGGTTTAAACAATCAGCCCTTAACAGAGGGGTTTCCGGACACCCGATGTGCGGACTGCAGAGGGAAATGCAGGCATTAAGGGCACTGCAGAGGGTCTGGGCTGGGGCCATGAGGGATGTGCTTGCTAGCAGGTTTCCTTTGATAATGGTGTGCAGGCGGCAGCGACAGTGCAGAGCTCCTAGATATGCCCGTCAGGGAGCGATACATTCTGCCTCACGAGGTCAATAGATGGGATCATGGAAAATCAATGCTGTTATGGTACATGTCCCCGCCAACCCATGCCACGCACAGACTGCTCTGCTGCCTGGATTGCATGTACACGGGGGCTTGCACATATAAATATTTCCCCTGATGCAGTTGCAGTGTATCAGGCAGCCCATTGCTCCTCTTCTCCGCTGGGAGCACCCTGGAAAGACTTGACTAGGGCAGCAATAGGCAGTGTCTGCACGTGGGAATATTTGAAGTCCCCTTCTGCCCAGCCACCACACCACAGCAGCACCCGTGAGCATGGTTTTGTGGTTTCCTGCAGGTATTCCGAGAACAGGCCATCGATGGCGAGACGCTGCCTCTCCTGACCGAAGAGCACTTACTGAACAACATGGGGCTCAAACTGGGCCCAGCACTGAAGATCAGGTCACAGGTAAGGCAGCCTCTTAACCAGCGGCAGCTGCTGTGCTCTGGGCACACACAACCCAGGGAGAGGTCAGAAGCAGGGGGTATGGGCTGAATACATCACGGGGAAGGCACCACCAAGACTGGCCCACACATTCCTCCCCCACCCCGAGGCCTGCAGGCACCGATGCTGTTACGTGGCTGACCAAAGGGGTGCAGAATCGGGCCCTGCTGTAGCAAAGCCATCTCCCCCTGCCATGGTATTGCTCAGCACGCCTCTCTCCTTTCCCCTCCCAGTTCCCCTGCCTCCGGCAGCCCCTTGCTTGCCTTCACATCGAATGCAAATGGCAGTGGTGAAGGAAAAGCCAGATTTACAATCACTGCTAGCTCTTCCCTGGAATTAAGAGCCGCTCATCACCATTTTGGTCAATAGGTCTTAATTGTTCAACAACTAGGTAAACTGTCTAGTTAAAAAAAAAAAGAAAAACGTATAGTAATGAAGAGAGAACTGTGCAGGAATTAGTTGGCTGAAGGGAAGCAAAATGGGGTTTCCCAAATCACCTACTGCTGCCAGAGATGGGAACTTTAAGAGGGAAAGAAACAGTTTTAACAGTAAAGTGCAACGCACATGGGTGGGTATTATAAAGATGGGTATTATAAAGGCTACAACCTGGATACCTTATAAAGACATGTGCACCCATTGCCATACGTGTAATTTTATATGTATATGCTTTATATTTATACACACACACACACACATGCACACACACACACACACACACATATATGTAATTTTTGCACCTATATGTGTGTGTGCGTGCAAAAAAATTGTCCATTAAAACCACATACTGTTATATGGCACACGTGTGCATATACAGTGTATACACAGATTGTACATGGGGGTGTACTAGCATGTCATCAGTTATGATCTAGCAACACACACACACGCACGCACACATTGTACATTCGTACCTATTGGCCTGGCTCCGCTTCCCTCACCCACAAGCTATACATTTGTTATATTATGTTAAAACAATAAGGGCAACTTTATTACTTTCCCTGCAGCCCTCACTGTTTACGAGGGGTCTAATAAAAAGGTTCTGTGGGCAATTGTTCCCTGTGGATCAATTCGGGAGGAAATAAAACTCTTATGTTTCTTAAAAACAGAGAGCGCCAAATAGCTCGCAGACACACATGGATTAGAGCGGAGGTGGGGGGAGGCCAAGGTACGAGATAGGGGCTGAAAAAAAGAAGTTGTCCTGCCTCCATTTAAGCAATAGCGTTAAAGGGTTTTTAATAAGGAAGGCAGCCAGGGCCCCCAGTTTGCTAACAGAATAATACCCTGGCTGTTTGGATTAGACACAAGCCTGTGTTTTTATTTGAGCTCAAATGCAAACCAGCTGTGGAGGTGCTGGAAAGTCATGAGGCCTTTGGCCCTGGCTGGGAGGTGAGAACCGTTGCAGAGGTTGCTGTTGCTCTTTTGGAGGGGTTGCGGGGGGTGAAGGGGAGCGCGCGGGGGAAATGATGCAGGCTCACAGCTTCCTGCACAGTTGACAGCAGCCACCCTGTCGCTCTCCTCTTGGCCTCTGGCACTGCATCCACTTGGGCACCCAGTGCAGGGCAGTCCCTAGCATCTTGTTTCCAAACTATATGGCTGAGAAGCCAGAGGAGAGGTCCTAGGAACTGGCTTTTGACACATTTGCTATGGAGAAAAAGGGTGGATAACATTGCAGTGGAGGGGCAAGGAGGGCAGAGCTGCTCCT
>NW_005841914.1:370398-372301 GCF_000455745.1 Alligator sinensis
CCGCCCCCTCCCCCATCCACAGTGCTGTGTCCCCCAATCTTCCATCTCTTTCTGTTCCCTCCTCCCCAAAAAAGCAAAAAAAGGGCTCCACTACACAGCGCTCAAGGACAGACAAGCCAGATGGTGCGAGTTCCCTGCCTTTCCCAGGAAGTCCCAGCTCACTTGGCTTCTGCTTCAGCGCTAGTCTGGTTGACGGGGCATAGAGCACGTCCATCCCCCGTGGAGGCCCGAGCGCGCACATGCCCTGCCACGCTCTTACGACCGTGCCACCTGCCCAAAGCCAGCTGGAAGGAGATGGCGGGGGACTGTGAGGCACGTCCTAATGCTGAGGGCTCCTGCTGTCAGATCCCAGCCCCCTGCCCTGTTTTCTTGCTGCATCCCCTGAGCTGTGCACCACAGCTGGCTCCACTCAGACCTAGTGCAGTGGCTCAGGAAGGGACAGTCTAGAGCTCCTGGCTGGAGGAAGGGGGCATGTGCTATGCCAGTGAAGGGGCTGGCTTTTGCAGGAGCCGTGGAGATCAGAGGCAGCTTCTCTGATGGGTAAAATCCTGAGGCAGCTGCCTCCAGGCTTGAGAGCAAGATGTAGTGGTAGCATGCCTGCACCTCTGCCTGCGGCCTTCCCTGGGGAAGAGGGCATTCTGCACAGGGCTCCTGTGCAGGCCAGGAGCCATCAGTGGCTGATGTCATGTATTGGGGCAGGGATGGGAGCCATGCCCATCCGAGTTGGGATGGAGGGAAGGAGTGGGGAGCCAAGTCCCAATACTCCCCCTCAGCCTTGGGCAGCTGTCTGTTTTTTGGCCCCAGGAGGGTAAGGTATGACCGGGTATGCTCTGCGCTCTCTCTCTCTCACCTAATTTGGTGCATGCTGTGCGGAGAGTGGCGCAGGACCAGCTTTGGGTCTGTCTTCATCACATGTTTGGGGGGAGGGGGGGGTGTCCAAACACTGCAGTTCCTCCCATACCCTTACCCATCTCTAAGCAGCCTGCAGCTCTGAGTGGGAACGTGGCCTCCAGCTAACATGTACAGCATAGTGTCCATTCCTATACCCTTTTTATCCTGCTTTTGTTCTGTCCGTAGGTTGCCAAGAGAGTTGGCAGGGTTCTGTACATGGCAAGCTTCCCCATGGCGTTCCCACTGCAGCCCCCAGGCTTACGGCCTCCAGACCGGGACCTGCCTCCTACGGACCTCCGCCCGTCCTCTACTGGAAGCGTGGCCTCCCCATTCAGCACTGGCCTGCTCCCCGCCAGCCGCATCTCGCCAAAGCAGGAGAATGGAAACCCTCCCTTAATGGCTGGCATCAACGACACCACAAAACCACCATCTTAACTGCATGGTGGCTCTTGACACCCTCCAGAACTGAGACACAGCTGGATGAACTCAAAGGTACCGAGTGCGAGAGACAAGGAACCCCCCCACCCCGGCCTCAGTGGTGTGCAGCGGAGGGCCCAGGAAAGAGGGATGATAATAATGATTATTTTTTTGTGGTGCATTCATTTTGTTTAAAAAAAAAAAAAAGAAGAAAAAGCTCAAAGAAGTTCAAAAGGAAGGAAAATAATCCAAAGATTTACCGAAAGCAGCTCACGGGGAAAACACAAGGGTTTGGAGAGGGACGGAAACTGCTCGCTCTCCTGCCGAGAGCAGACAGCACGTGGCAGGCGGGGAATTGGATGCTTCTTTGCCTTCGAGGGAAGGCGGCTTTGGAGGACTCCTGGGCATGGCTCTGATCGGGGTGGGGGGCTGCTCGCCGAGGGAGTATGCTCTGTGCTGGGAGCCGCCAACCCCCCCCTCCCTGCCCCTCTTTTTCCTTTGCAGACAGCTTCCTCCCTGGAGCCTGTCCTCAGTTCCTCATTCAGGTGTCTATGCATCTCTAGCAACTTTTGAACCAATACCAAAGACAGACAAA
>NW_005841914.1:372440-376969 GCF_000455745.1 Alligator sinensis
TATATATATAAAAAAAACATTTTGTTTTATAAAGAAACTGCAATAGGAGAGCGTGTGCCCAGCAGGGGCGGGGGTTCTCCTGCGCATCTCCCAGCACTGCCGGGATGTGTACAGCAGACGTGTGTCTCATTGCCTGTTTGTCTGGGGAAAGGGGGTGCTCTTTTTCTACAAGCCTTGTTACAGAGGCGGGCGTAGTTGCACATTCTGGGCTGCTAAGCACCAGGAGGCCGGGCCCTGCGCGTGCCCGCGGGGGCAGGGAACTCAGGCTGGACGTGGGAAGGGTTTTTACTACTGTGAACGAGACGGTGATTCCCGGAGGTGCCCTTCTGTGACGTGTACAGTTGTGAGCAACAATCACATGTGGTACTTCTTGCTCTCTCTCTCTCTCTCTCTCTCCTTTTTGTTTAAATGTTGCACGTGCTACCGTTTGGGGTTTTTTTTTTTTTTCCTTAACAAATAGCTTGGTGGTACATTAGCTTCTTTATATTGTAAAAAGAATTGTCATTATCCATCACGTCACGATAACGGCTTTCCAGCAATCGATTTAAATAAAAAAACCACTTAATTTACCCAGGGTACATGCTTCTCCCGGGCCGGCATCTGCCGGTGCTCAGGTATGTGCAGACGTCTCCCACATGCTCAGGTTGAGGATTGCAAGCCCTGCGCGTTGGGAACATGTTTCTCTTGCATTCGACCTGGGTCCCGCCTGTACTGCGAGATGGCTGGGAGGAAGAGCCCAATCCAGGTGAATGACCAGAAAGAGCAACACTGAGAAATGGGCTGAAAGGCTCTTGCTGCTAAGGCCCCCACAGGCAGATGGGCTGGGAAGGCCCAAACTGGGGCTGTGCGGGCAGGGGTGAAGCAGGAAGTATTTGCAGAGCGAGTCAGAACTGCCTTGAAGGTAAAACTTGACAGCCACAGACAAGAGGGGTTAGTACAACTGCCATTTTCTCTTAGCAGGAAGAATTTGGTCCTGCTCCATCTCTAGAGGGGAACCTAAACTGAAATGGGACCAGTTTTCTTTTGCTTCAAAGTGAAATTCCTCTTTTGAGCTTTTTAAAAAGTAGAGGAAAAAAAGTTTGGAGTCTGCCCCCCCACTTCCCTTCTTGCCACTTAATACAACAGATCGCAGGACGGACAGACTGCCCTGCTCCCTTTTTCTCACATGCACAACTCGGGGGTACTCTGGGAGCCAAACTCCCTCTCCTATCACAACGCAGCTGCTGCAAACGACTTGCTCCCCCAGCACCATGCCTGCAGTCCAGGACACTGCTGGCATACAGCAGCACGGACTCTGCTGTCACAGGATGTGGTGAGAATGTGGCGTCCGATCGGAACATAACAAAACCTGGCCACGTGGCTGCAGGAGTCGCACCCCAGCTTTGCAAACGCTGCTCCCCATGGCTGCTGGATGGCGCATCTCTGAGCTCATCCACGTCATGGACTGCGCTCCAGTGGCTCTGCAGAAAGGCACTGCGTGTTGTCACCATCTTTGGCTGGTCAGCGTGAGCCATCTTCGGGCTGCGGAGAACAGCCCTTCCTCTGACACCCCCCAGCACCTACAAGCCCCATGGTGGGAAGGGGCGTTATTCAACTCTACTGTTGCCTTTGAAGGCAGCTCCTAGCCCTGGCAAAACACAGTGAGGTAAGGAGAAAGCTCTTGCCTGTTGTCTGACCACAAATTTGGAGTCCATAGGTCACTTAAACCATTACCAATGAAATTGAGAGAGGGAAAAAAAAAAAAGGTATGAGCCCCTTTCCCAAAACACCAGCAAGAAGCTCAGGTTTAGCTGGAAATGCCCCCAGTGCTACTGCCAGAGCAATAATGATGTCCTGGAGCAGGAGTGGAGAAACTGCACAAACCAAGGAGCAGGGAGTGTGCTTGGAGTGAGGGCGATGGCTGCTGTCCTTGCACGGGACGGAAACCGTGATACACTCTGGCTCCCACTTGGCTTTGGGGAAGCACAGCCCAAGGGGAAGCTGTATTGCCTTCATGGTGCTAAGCCACCAAGCCCTGCTCTTGGCTGCCTGGGACTGCAGCATAGGACGCAGGTAACTGGGACCTGCTACTGTGGTCACCAGAGAAGACAAGATGTGAGCAGCATCAGGACAAAGTCAAGGGGAGAGACAGGTACCTAGTATGTCTCCCATCTCCTCTCCAAGCAGAGAGCAATCACTGCCAGCCCCGAGGAGCAGGGCAGCAAGTGGCGTGAGGCTGCAGCCTTGCTCTAGAAAGGCATTTGATTAATGCCCTGCCAAGGCTCCGCTTTCCCCATCTATCTCAATGATTCCCATATTGAGCCTGCTCTGCTCCGGAGCGTAAGGAGACAGCATGCTCTGCCTCATATCACCATCCGAGGGGAAGGTAAATAAGGGCAAGTGGCCCAGCAGTGACCAACTATCAGGTGCTGATAACTCAGAGGAGATGAGGAGGGGCGCAGGCAGGGAGCAGTGATCTGTCTCACTGCTGAGTTCCTTACACAAGTAATTCCCAGAAGACTGTGAGCTTTGCTCTCACAGCAGCAAAAGCACCAAAGGCCAAAACCTCAGGTGGCCTAGTTCTGCAGCCGTGTCCTTGTGCTATGGGCTCAGCCCATGGGAAGCAACAAGGAGAAAGACTGAGCAAGCTGGAAGCAGCACACGCTGTCCACCCTTTGAGCGGGGTGGACAAGGCAGCTGGAGGCGCTGGAGCTGGGAGAGAGCCCAACTCGTGTGCTTGGGGCTGTGGCTCTGCAGGGCCGATGGCATGAAGAGCCTTTTCATCACAAACGTAACCAGCCATGACTGAACACGTGAGAAGCCCTCCTGCCGGCTCTGGTTGGGGGGGCGTTCTCCGCTTAAGACAGAGCAGAGCTGCACCAGAAGATGGGTGAGATTTCTCAGGGCCGAGCCGCCTGCCTGCATCGTTCCTGGGGGGACCTGCCCCAGAACTCCCACTCTGCACATCAGTGAGAGGCAACACCCTCAACCATTTGCAGTGGTGCATGGGGCTGGTCTGCTTTGGGTGGCAGTGGGAAACTCCAGTACCGACGTTGCAATTAGTCCTTGAGGACTTGGCAGAGCTGAGGCACTTTAGCCAGGGACTGGGGAGCCAGTGGGTGGCCCCTGGACATTGCCCAGGGGTGGGTGGCCCCGCAGACTGGAGCTTCAGTAGGGCTAGCACCCCCTCTGCCCTGCGGTTCGGTTCCTCACCGCTCTGGTGGAGCTGCAGTGAGCCTTGGCTGGCTCCGAACGTTGGATTTTAATGAGGGTGTTTTTATTACCTCTGCGGAGCTGTTTTACTGGCCCAGACCTGACCACAAATTTTATTGCGTTCTCAAAAACCATAAAACTCTGGTGGGAAAAGGGCTGAAGAGTCCAAGTGGCGTCTTCACTGCCTTGGTGAGGGAGCCCTCCCCTGCACCCCATGGCAGGGCTGCCCGCCCCATGGGGCTCTTACCGCCTCCTGGGAAATGGGTGGGAGAGGGCCGTGCCGTGGAACCAGCCAGTGACTGCCCTCTGCAGCCATGTGCCATTGTCCATGAGGTCCTGAGGCCTTCAGTCCTCGTCAGAGACGTCAAGGTCCTCCACGACATCCTCCTCGCCTTGGGCCAGCTGCTCCAGGTCGGCCCTGGTCAGCCCATGTGTGCCGCGTCTCCGCCGGCTGGTCCATTCCCCAAGCTGCAAGCTCCCCTCAGCCTCCCCTGTGGAAGGAAAGAGCAGAGAGGTGTAAATCCTGCTTTATCGGCTGGGAGCCAGGCAAGCGGAGGCGGCTCATCACTAATTAATCATGGGTGCTAATTAATTTATCAGTGCTGCTGCAGCTCTCAGACAGCAGGGGTTGGGGGGAGGGGAGGGCACACTGCCAGGTGCCCAGGGCAGCACCTGCTCTGGTGCGGAGCAGGGGGAGGAGTTCAACGCGGTGCCTGGGGGTGCAGGGGGGCCATGCTCCTGCTTGCCGTGACTCCCTAAGGCAGGAACAGCCTGCAGCCAGGCAGGGAGCACTGCTGGGCTGTTTCCAGGGAGGCTGGCAGAGATGCTGCTATGGGACTGGAGCCTGTGGAGCCTGCTGCAGGACCAGGCTGTGCCACGTGCTTTGGGCTGAGGCCCAGTGCAGCGCGTGATGACCTGCTCTCATGCTGAGCTCAAGGCTGAGCCCTGCCTTTGCTGATCGATGGTTGCGAAACCCAGTGGGACCGGAGCAGTCAGTCCAGGTGCACCCCAGCTGTGCAGTCAGGCTCCATGAGGCTCCACCAGCTTTAGCCCACGCTCCCTTGGCCCCTGGGGACAAGCAGGTTACTACAGCTACAGGGAAGCTCTCGCTGTAACTGGGCCTGGAGGAAAAGGGCTGGAAGGACAGAAAGAAAGTACTCCGGGCCTTGGCGGCAGTGTTAGCTTGTGCGTTGCAAGCGCATCTATTCCAGGCATCGATGCCAAGCCCCTGCCATCTGCCATGCTAAAGTAGCCAGGTGTCAGGGAACGCTTTCACTTTCTCCCCCATTCCCCCTGCAGCACAGGAAACCTGCCCCTCCAGGCCAGACAGCAGCTGC
>NW_005841914.1:376979-398494 GCF_000455745.1 Alligator sinensis
AGGAGGCAGGGGAAGGGGCTTCTCTGCAAAGCCCAGCACTCCCTTTCCAGCCCCAAGCCCCTTGCAAGCATGGCATGGCTAGCACTGGCCGAGCACAGCCAAAACTGCTTCTAGGAACATGTGCCCACCTGCCATGGACTACAGAGCGAGGTGGGGTCCTGCTGGCCCAGGGTGACCCAGATTGGGCGCATGGCTGGAGGTGCTCAGGCAGCATCAGAGACCAGCTGTGCTTCCTCTCTGCGGGCACTAAGCAGTGCCAGTGCCGTCCAGAGCAGCCATGCATAGCCTGCGTGAATCCCCTTCTCGGGCAGCAGCTGTAAGCTGAGGGGGGCAGGCCATCGCTGGGAGCATAGATGGGAGGAAGGCAGCGGGGCTGCAGCTGCAGAGATCATTAACTGTTTTGCTGCTGCTGGGAGCACCTCCTCCTCGCTGCCCATGAAGGGCAGAACCAGCAGCCCAAAAAGGAAAAACACTGCGTGGCGCTGAGCCCCGGAGACGCTGAGTGTCTGGGTGCACGTGTAGAGAGCCTGGAAAGACTTGTAGCCAGGGCCCAGTGAGGCAGGCCAGGCCAGTCCCTCTTGGCAGGAGGCCCCTGACCATAGATGAAAGCCCCCTGGCAGCCTGTTAGCACCAGCGCCTCATAAACCTTAACCCTTTTGCTCAGGTCTCTGACGGCATCCCAGCTGCTGCAGCACCCAGCTTCAGAAGGGCGAAAACCTCCAGGCCTGGCAAGGGGGGAGAGATGCCTGCCTTTCTGGTGAAGCCAGGTCGAAGAAGGTGGGGGCCTGGTGCTTAAAGACCCACTACAGTTCCCCCCACCCCAACCTCCCGGGGGCAGCCAGGACTCTGCCACCTCTTTCTGCTCCTTACCATTGGAATCGCTACCTTCCTCTTCCTCCTCTACTTCATACTCTCCTTCATCATCATCATCATCGTCCAGGTCCTCATCCTCCCCCTCACTGCTCAGGTCTGAGTCTCCGTCCGGGCTTTCCTTCTCTCTCGATGCTTTCCTGGCTTCCGTCTTCCCTGCAATTCATTAAGAAAAATAATAAATGACACGAAATCCCTGCAATGGCAGCCAGGGCCCTGCACACCCCTCATGGCCGCAGCCCAGGGCAGAGCAGCTAGCACCTTCCCCTAGCCACTGGTCAGGCAGCCTGTCCCCCACACAATGCTTAGAGCTAAGTATGAGCCTCACCATGGCCTGGGCAGGGGGGCTTGGCAGGGAGCAGATGTGAGGGGCTGTTGCCCCATGTGCCAGGGAGCTCCCGTGTCTGGCTCCGATTTGGCAGTTACACGGCAGCAGAGGCACTAGCAAGGTGCTGAGCAGAGCAAGATGCAGCTCCCGGATGCCAGACTGGGTGTCCCACCTCGGCTTCAGGGGAGAGGAGGGCAATGGGAAGGAAAGCAGGGCAAGGGGAAAGGGGATTTACCAACAGTACGAACTAGGGTGGGCTGGCCCCATGGCAAGTGCATCAGTGCAACCCAAGAGGCACAAGTGTTTGCTCAGGACACAGCTTAGGTTGGATGCCCCCTGCAAAGCTAAGGGCACTGGGGAGCCAAAGCCTCACTCGGGGCCCTCCCACAGCTGTGCTCAGCCCCTTGGAAAGGCTCAGCAGAGGGGCCCAGACTCGAAGGGACCCTGCAGCCCCATGGGCTACGTTACGCTCCCATCTCTATGGCTGCAGGCTCCAAGTGCTTTGAGCTCTTCAGCTTAGCCCTTTGTTCACCCCAGGCTGAGGGGAGGGTTTCTCTGCCTACAGGGCTGGCACGAGATGCTCTGCACTCAAAGCAGTGCTGAAGGGAGGTGAAAGGCCTTTATCCTGCCCCAGAAGCTGCCAGGTACCCATGCTCCTCATGCCCCCATCCAGGAACCTGGCCATGCTGCACTCCTCGCAGCCCTGCTGCAGCTCCTACGGCCCCGTCCCCACTCCTGCCAGCCGGCTTCTTCTCTTCACTGGGCTGGAGACAGAGTCATTAATAAGCTGGCTGCCGGTGCTCCCGGCGGCAGCCGTCCGCGCTCTCCCCCAGCTGAGCGCGCGCTGCCTGCAGCCCCCATTCATTAGGCTCGCCGGGGAGCGCGGCTGATGGAGCTCGCCCCGGCAGCCATGCAGAGCGCTCCCCCTGCGGGGCAGGCTGGGTGGAAGATGGATGGGCTGCCGCCCGCCGCCCGGGAGAATATTGATGGGCACCTGCGAAGCCTGTCTCTGCACAGGCAGGGAGAGGTGGGAGCCAGCAGCGGCGGGGGCAGAAAAACCAGCTCGCTCCCATCCATCACGTGGCGCTAGCAAAAAGGCCTGTCAGCTCCACTTACCGGCAGCGAGAGCTCATCCGAGTGGGACTGTGGGAGGCCCCTGAGCCCAGCTGCGACCGGGAATTGGATGCCAGGCCCATCATTTGGTGGCCTGCAGGCCTTCAAGAGGCATGGACCAGAGAGCCCCTTCTCCCCCCACAGCCCCAGCCCGTCGCCAGTTAAGGTAGGCTGGGGAGGCAGGCCAACATCCCATGGGAGAAGGGAGAACCAAACCCCCACCGGCTGAGCCCTGCTTCCTTCTTAGGAGAGATGCAGAACTGCCCTGCGCCAGTCCAGCTCAGCACCACATGCCAGTCCCCTGCCCCTGTGCCGTGCCCACCTGGAGGCTGAGGTCTAACCACTGCTCCGTGCCGGGCTTGGGAAGAGCGTCCTTGGGCTGCAGCCAAACGGCATGGCCTGAGGACCACGCAGTCCCTGAGTGAGCCCAATGGCTCATGGAGGGCAAGCCTGGGGAGACCAGCCCCCCCACCCCCTCCTTTTTCGGAGGCTGAGAGGTGCAGCACGGAGCAGGGCTGTCACCCCCGGGTCTCACATCCCAGCCCCCTGCTCGCACACCTCGCTGGCCCCTTGCGTGCCAGGGGGCCCGTGGCAGCACCTGGAACACTGCAGGCTCCTCCGTGCACGGTCCTCCCCCGCGCCCTGCCTCCAGGGATCCCTGCCAGGCAGCCGCCGAGATACGAGCCTGGCTTCCCAGACAGTGCAGGCGGAGGGTGGGCGCTGGGAAGCCTGCATTAATCACTGTGATTATTAAGCTATTACCGGTGCGGGGGGGAGGGGCAGACACGGGACGGGAAACCCGCCAGCGATCCCGGGAGGCTTGCAGCTGCTGCGCTGGGTTTGGCTGCGTGTGATCAGTGGGCTGCAAAGCACGGGACGCAGGCTGCACAAAGCCATCGCCAGCCTCCCTGGGACCGAGAGTTCGGTGGGAACCACAAAGGGCTGAGGGATGGCTGAAGCAGGGCTGCCAAAGCGAGCATCACCTCCGACCAGCTCAGGCCAAAGCTGTCCTTAACCATCAGAGCTCAGGGCAAGACCTAACTCAGGGAAGAGACGATAATCCTCCAGCTCCCTTTGAGGAAGCCTCTGCTGGAGATGGGACACCAGCAAAAATGGGCCCCGAGTCTGGGCCAAGCTGGCCATGTCCATGCTCACACCAGCTCTAGTCCAAAGCATTGCCTCACCCCAGGACTCGGTTCCTCGTGGCTGCTCAAGACAGCGCAGAACCAGTGGCACGGGCACATCCTCTCCTGCCAGGCTGGGGCCTGGGGCGATCTCACCCACAGAGGCCCCCGGAGCTAGGCAGACGCAAAGCCAGAATTAAACCAGATTAAGCAGAGATGGAAACTGGCCTCCCAGGAGGAAGGGGAAAGTGTTCCAGCCACGGCCGAGGGGCGAATCCATTCACAGCAGCCAGACAACCAAAATGAGCAGCCCACGTGCATGAAACAAGGAGGCAGAGATGCATGGAGAACAGTTTCATCAGAAAGCCTGTATGTGCCCATCTCCAGGTGCTAGACCTTTCAATGCTGCCCTACCCCTCCTGCCTCCCAGCTCTCTGGGCATGTTGTACCTTACGCTCTCAGGCCCTGCGTGTTCCCATCCCCATTCCTTGAGCAAGGAAACTGAGGCAAGAAGCAGGTCCCGTGTGTCCTGTGCCTACTGCCACAGGGCCAAGCCTCTTGCAGGTCCCCAAGTGTCCTGGGCTCACATGGCTGGCAGGGAGTCCTGCTGGGCGCCGAGTTAGGAGGCTGGAGCGCCACGCGGAGAAGCACCGCAGTGTTTGTCTTCCCTCTGCCCCATTCTCTGCATGCTCACCTGGAGCAGCGTCTAGCTGCACAGCTCCTTCCCAGGGCATCCCTACCTGCGAGCTTGACACCCATGCTCCTAGACGATCCCGGCTTCCCGGAGGCCATGCCACTACACCGAGCTGGGGGGGCCGCATACCCCTGCGGAGCTCCAATGCCCCCACCCCAGCCTGACAGCAGCTCCCTGCCTCCCCCACATGCTGCTAGCCAGCAAGCACGGCTCCTACGCAGAAAAAAACCCAGCTGAACATCCAGGAGCAGGGGGCTGAAAGCGAGAGGGGCCTGAGGGAGCAGCGGGAGATTTGTCATCGTCAGCCAGTGCTATTATGGTATAGGCTGGTCCCCACCTCCGTGCCTAGCCGAGGGCACCGGGGGTGACAGATGACTTGCCGTGAGGGATGTGGCGTCCCTGGACCCCACCGGAGATGCACCGGCTATGGATCCCCCTTGACCCCAGGGCACTGGTGTGTGAGAAGAGCCACGGTTATCCCCTCGGCAAAGGAAAATGCCCGTCCTCTCTGCCTCCCGGCACAAAACCGTTGCAAGGCGATGAGGTGGCGGCCGTGCACGGGGGCCGCTCCAGCTCATGAGACGCATGCCGCCCCCGCTCCCCCCGCCAGAGCTCATTACAGCCCGGCCGCAGAGCCGCCGCGGCCACGCTCCTCTCTCGCCTCTAATTGCCTCATGACGAGGCAGCCCAGCGCCTCTCGCCAAGCCATTAATAATTTCCAGGAGCAGCCGTCTGCCCTCCCGGAGCTCTGTCAGCTGGTAAATGAGAGGAATGCATGTGATTCGCCCCCAGCCCCCACCCCAGACAGATCGATTGATCAAACCCATGGCGCTCCCCGCCCCCACTCTTCCCCCCCTTGGCCTTCAGAGCATTCCCAGCTGCCTCCTCCCGGCCAGCCCTCGCACGGACCTGGGGCGCTGCTCTCGCCCATGGATTAACCCTCCTTCTCCTGTGCCTCTGGCTCTGTTCCAGCCCCACAGAGGCAGGCCGGCAGTGATCACACCGCTGCCTAAAGCAGACAGACGGAGGGGCCCACTTCCCTTCGACTCAGGCAATTACACCGAGAACAACCCCCCTTTCAAAAGCTCCCTCTGCCTTGTACCTCTCTGCCCCTTTCCAGTGCACAGCTGGATCTGCTGCGTGTACTGGCCTTACTCCGACAGCAGGGCCCCAACACTTCCAAGCCAGGTGTGAAGCCGACGGACGCCGGGAGCCCCACCGGGATGCAGGGTGAGATGTGCAGCTTTGCGACTGCAGAAGGGAAGCAATGAATGAAAGGACCCGGGGGTTACGGTGGACCCTAAGCTGAATGAGCTGTGTGCTCTCATTGCAAAAGAAAAAAAAAGCTAACTGCAGGCTGGGTTGTATTCACAGGAGTGTCACTTATATATCAAGGGAAGTGAGGCTCCCACTATTCAGCACTGGTGAGGCCTCACCTGGAGTCCGGTGTCCAGTTTAGGGCCCTGCACTGCAAGAACCATGTGGACAGTTTGGAAAGAATCCAGTGCAGAGCAACAAAAATGATTAGGGGCCGGGGGGGAAAGGCTGAAAGACCTAAGGTTATTTAGTCTAAAGAAGAGAAGACTGAGGAGGGATTTGATAACAGTCTTCCAATACCTGAAGGGCAATTACAGAGAGGATAGAAATGGGCTTTTCTTTGTAGCTGAAGGGGACAGGACTAGGAACAATGGTCTGCAGAAGGGGAAATTTAGGTTGGAGATGAGGAGGAACTTTTTGACTTTGAGGGTGGGTCAGGCACTACTGGCACAGGCTACCTAGAGGTTGTGGAAATCACTCTTGGAAGTTTGCAAGAGGCTGGGATAGCTTCCTTAGACAGGGATGATCCTGCCTCGAGCAGGGAGCTGCACTACATGACCTCATGACGTCCCTTCCAGGCCTACTTTCCTATGATCCTATGAAACCAGTTTGGCTTTGATGCAGAATGAATCAATGAAGGAATCTGCATCCAGGCAGGGGGCACAAGGCACTGGGGGGTCAAGGAGCCCCCCCATGCTCTCCCTGGCCTGGTCACCGCCTCATGGTGACTTTACCCACATCCCTAGCCCTCTGCTTCCCCTCTGATTCTTGTCTCTTTGGTCTCTCTGCTCCTGGGGCAGACATTATCACCTGCTACGTGCCCACGAAGACAAGCACACTAGGGCCCTGGTCTGGGCTGGTGTCTCCTGGTGCTACTGTGAGAAGGCGGCACTAGAGGAGGCTGGCCTGCACTCCACATCCCTGACAGACAAGGCAGGGAAGGGGCATGCTTACACACGCAAGCTCTGTCATCGCTGCAAAAACTGCCAGGTATTTTATGGCAGACTCAGCCATGCCTGTCAGCCATCCCCTGCCTGCAGCTCACCCCCAGGTCAGTGCCACACAACCGTGCTCATCTGTTCGGGGCACTTCTGGAGCCCCATGCCCCAATTCCCTGCCCTTCGCACGGGGGGGGGAGAAGAGGGATGGCTGGAAACATTTCCCCACATTTGCCTAACAGAAAGGAAGAAACAATAGACAAAAGAGTGCGGGGCGAAGGAGAGGGAGTAATTCAGGCTTGGAGACTGACCTCATCCCCCAGTTTTAGCACAGGTTGTAGGAACTGAGGACACCCTGCAAAAGTGGGCTCTAAAACCAGGTCTCATGTTCCCCCCTCCATAGCTAAGCAATGCTGCTGCCACCCCCCTCCCCCGGGCACCAATTTTATCAAGGCGCTCAGATCCTCAGTTATCAAACTGCTCAGATCCTACAAGGAACCAGATAAAAAAGAAGTTTGCCACACTCCCAGCTGCAGAGAGGTTCCAGAACGGACACATTTAAACCCGGTGCCCCTCGCGCACTGCTTGCCACCAACACGGGCCCAGAACAAAGTGCTAGGGGAAGCGCATTCCTGGCTTAAGAAAGAAGGCTGATGCTGGAGCTGGAACAATTTGCAAGCCGTCCCATCTTAACACTGCTAAGCACTGAAGGCTCCCAGCACTGTCGCTCAAGGCGACTGGAGCAGAGAAAGTGAAGCAGCCTCTGCTCCCGCTGGTCCCAAGACATCTCAGCCTGTCAGCTGCCCGGCCCATATCTGATGTGCAGGAATGACTTTCTACATTCGAACGTGGGGATACCGGCATGGCCACACCGTGTCAGGCCAGCGATCTCCCTCTTGTCTGAGATCCTGGCATCCAGCTCTTGCCAGATGCTTCCAAAAAAGGTACAAAAGGCCTTACGATTGGCAATTAGGAAGAGCTTGCCCTGTCAGGGGAATTTCCTACCTGACCCTGATGCCCTCTATCTATGGCTTATGCTTCGCTCTGAATATTTTCACTCGGTTGTCTCCATACATATTGTACACTAGTCACACAGCACAGCTCAGCTGTGAATGACACGTGCAAGCACATCTTTATAGATGCACACACACCAGTTTTAGCTGCTGTGCCCATACCTGTTTAGACACAACAGACGGCACGTGCCATGTTCCTGCACCCCTCGAGGTGCGCATCTCACCTGCTGCAATGGCTCGGCCGTGCTGTTCCCAGGCAGGCGCACTGTGCACCTGCTGTATTGCACACTGGTGTAGTGAGAGAACCACGTATTTATACTGCACGCCGTGGACCTGTTTCTTGTGCCCGATTCATACAGAGATGCGCTGGCACCAGCTGTACTGATGGGAGCAGCGGAGCAAGTGGACATATTTGCTGTAAACACTGCCAGTTCTTCCTTATTCTTGGGCAGGAGCCAAAGATAAAAAAAAATCAGACAGAGTGGAGCCTCTACCGTGGCACCTGCTGCCGCACCCTGCCCTGGCTGCTTCTACAGCACCCAGCTGCCACATGGAAAAGCCCTGCGGGGGAAGCAGAGAGGCTCCCTGCTGAAACCCTGGGGAACGCTCATCCCTACACCCAGGTCATCATGCATCTTCCTCCCTGACCGCACATACACCCTTGTACCTGCATCACCTGGGGGCTCGGGGATAAGACTGACGAGGAACCGAAGGGGAGAAGGAAGCAGCAGAGACTATGAGGTCCAGGAGCAGAATGCTGCCTCCCTCTTTAGCATCCTCCCTTCTCCCAGCTTGCTCCCGCTGTCTCACCCTCCCGCTGTCTCCCCCTGCTGACCGGGGATCCCTGCATGCACCTGTAGCCTGGCAATGGGGTGCTGCTGCCCCTGGCCCCTTATGGGCCTGAGCCCCCTTTCACCTCTAAGCCACGTTGTGCTCCTAGGAATCCAGGGGCTGCTTTTCCCATGGAGACCCATCCCATCTTGCTGCACTCCCGGTACCATGCAGCAGACCCCCATCTGCCCCCCTCAACCCAACAGGGACCTTCATGTGTTGCTATCCTGGTCTGCACCTCCGTGCTGCAGGGGCCCTGTGCTGTGCAGTGGGGGGATTCCTCGGGAGGTGGCTCCTCAGCTGGGACGATCATGGAGCTGCAAACGCCAAATTACTGGTGGCTGCTTCCTGCAGCTTGGTCCGAGTGAGGAAGCGCCAAATCCCTGCTCCCCCCTGCAGCATAGGTGGATGGGGGGTGGGGGAGAAACGTGTGTGTGAGAGGGTGCATGTGTGTTTGTGTGTGTGTGGGGGGGGGTGGAGGGGGGAAGGGGGTGTCATGCCCTGGGGGGAGGCCAGGAAGGGAGGGGGGGAGAGGCCAGGAAGGTAGGGGGACAGGAGGCAGGTCAGTGCAGTGGGAAGAGGTCAGGTGCTCCCTCCAGGTGCCAGGACCAAAGCAGAAGAGACCCCAGTATCAGCTCAAGAGGAGCAGGGAAGCTCTCAGCATTGGGATACCACCCTTGTCCCAGGGGCCTGGCTCAGCCTGCTCAGGTGGGCCCCCCTGCCACTGCCCTGGGGCAAGCCGCATTACTAACGAGGAATACAAGCAGCCGTTGCTTCCATCTGCCCTCCCGGCTGCTGACAGCCGTGCCTGAGGCCTTTGGGAAGGGGGCAGGGGTTGGGACAGACTGACAGATTGAGAGCATGTATGTGCATGGGTGACAAGGGAAACCGGTTATGATGTGGCTTGGGGGAGGTTTGCACTTGCCCAAACACCCTGAGAAATTCAGACAGATGCTGCTTACTGGGTCACTGGAGCCCAAACCCTGTGCACGTGCTCACAGATGGCCCCGTCCCCAAGCCCAGGCCACGACCCCTAAGAGTGAGCCCTGTTCCAGAGGCCGAGTGAACTGGGGCTGCCTACGAGCAGCAGACCTACTCAAGGTTGAGCATGTATGTGAGACCTTGCGGGTCTGGGGCTCGTGCTCGTGCTGAACCGCCTGGGTCATCTGTGAAGCAGCAGCTGCAGTTATGGTGATAAAGTGAGCGACTCCCCTTCTATCCCTGGTCCCCACTCTGTGGACTTGCAAAGATGGATTTTGTGGCGAGATGCATGGGGCCAGCGGCTGGCATTGTAAGTTAGCTGCAAAAGGAAACCATGTAGCTATGAGCTTCCTGATGGCGTGGCCTGGGAAAGAGGGAGAGCGCTGAGGTGGACGTGCCCGGCATTGAACTACATCCCTCCGCCCCGTTCTATTCACTAGGTTTCCCTTTGCTGTTTATTTTGCATTTTTTTTAGCCTCTCTCAAAACTAGGGAACAGGCAGGGGAAGAAAAACCCTGGAATAGCCAGCTCTAATCTGTTCTGCCAGCCTCGCCTGCGTTAGGTGGGAGTTAACGAGCAAGGTATTTTCGTTAGTCACGGTTAACCCCGGAGTCCAGCTGCTCTCCCAGCTAACCCTGCTCCAGAGAGATTACGGTCGCTGTAAATTGTAATGAGCACTTAAGTACTGCAATATTTAATTTAAAAAAAAAAAAGAGGAGCGAGGGGGCTGTGAACAGCAGCTAATTAACAGAAAATGGATAATTTCCTGGCGATTAACATTTGATTTTCCACTGGTCTGGATGCAGGCTGGTGTCTGGCTGGGCAAAACACCCACAAACCTCCCTATCACCTGAAAGGGCATCTCCCTTTCAAATGTCTCGTCTCTGGCTAAGAACAGGAGGCAATTCTACTGCTTCCCTGCCTCCCCCGAGCAAGCCACAGTGATGCTAGTAAACCAGCAGCAGATGCTGCCTGAGGTGGGGTAAAGGAAGGGGGCAGATTGCTTCCTCCTGTCTATACCATTGTATGAAAGTGGTTCTGATTTGCACACTGGGATCCAACGAGTCCAGCCTCCTGTCCCTAATGGCAGCCATACTCAAGGGTAAAGAAGCCCAGAGTTGGCCTATGGGCAATATTTTGTCCCTGGAGAAGGTCTCCTCCCAGTCTGA
Source organism: Alligator sinensis (assembly GCF_000455745.1). Classification (NCBI taxonomy): domain Eukaryota; kingdom Metazoa; phylum Chordata; order Crocodylia; family Alligatoridae; genus Alligator; species Alligator sinensis. The sequence continues at coordinate 387,358 of NW_005841914.1, forward strand.
ACAGCTAGAGATGGGGTGAGCCCTGAAACCCAAAGCTTTAATTCTCCCCAAGACTCTTCCTTTTCAGCACTGATGAGGACAGTGCTGGATGTTGTTGCTCAGCTGGATGCTCGATCTTACTCATCCTAACCTCAGGCCATACAGGATCATAGGAAATTAAGGCTGGAAGGGATCTCACAAGGGCATCTAGTCCAGATCCAGTTCAAGGCAGGATCATCCCTGACCATCCGAGCCAAAAGTCTGTCCAACCTGCTCTTGAAAACTTGCAAGGATGGATATTTCCACAACCTCTCTGGGCAGCCTGTTCTAATGCTTGATCAGCCTCAAAGGCAGAAAGTTTCTCCTCATCTCCAACCTAAATCTCTCCTGCTCCAGTTGGAGGCCATTGCTCCTAGTCCGGTCCCTTTCAGCCACAGAGAAGAACTTACCCTCTCTAATTGCCCTTCAGGTATTTGAAGACTGTTATCAAATCCCCCTTCAGTCTCCTCTTCTCCAGACTAAATAACCCTAGTTCTTTCAGCCTTTCCTCGCAAGTCTTACCTCCCAGGTCCCCAGTCATTTCTCTTGCTCTGCACTGGACTCTTTCCAAACTGTCCACATTATTCTTGATGCAAAGACACATCAGTTTTTAATCACTTACATCAGTTTTTAATTCACCACCCTGGGTTTCCTGGAGCAACTCCTAGATGTTTTTGTTCCCAGGCAGATCAAATCTAAGAGAAGGCAGGGTAGATATGCACCCCAGACTAACTAAATAAGGTATACAGAGAAAGCATAAGCTTTTGTGAACTCAGGCTCACTTCATCAGATGCTATGAAAGGACAAGCATAGATCAGTGTATAAAGGAGAGTAAGTGATTTGATTTTGATTTGATTCAAATACTCACTCTACTTTATACACTGATCTATGCTTATCCTTTCACAGCTCAAGTTCACGAAAGCTTATGCTCCATATATATCTCTTATTTAACTAGTCTATAAGGTGCATCTCTATGCTGCCTTACTAACATAGCTAACTACCTCTCAGATCAATTCTCAGCTACTGCACGTCTGGGATGAGACATACCCAGAGCAAAACTAAGGGAAGAAGGCTCTAAATCATCTAGGCTGTTTTGACCACTGCTGTTGTTGCTTCTTACATTACCCTTGCATTGCAGGAAGGTGTCATGCATCTAAGCCATTCCCTGCTCCCGTGCCCACAGCCTGGAGGACAGAGCTGGCAGGGCCAAGTGGCTGGACAGACACTCATGTCCGTGTTTGAAGGAGCTGGGTGTCAGTGCAGAGATCCCAAAGCAGGCAGGTGCTGCCGCTCGTCTCCCGAGGGCAGATCGCTGGCATCGGCAGGGCTCTGAGATGGGCCAGTACAGCAGCTTGTCGTCCCTCCCCCGGTCAGCTGGACCCAGTTACACTCTTCAGGGACATGTGGCAAGTACCGAGCATCCGAGGCCCCACATGTCCTCTCCCACAGTGCCCCTGTAGAGCTAGGCTGTTACAGCCCTGCAGCTGAGTGCGGCTGGCTCTGAGATTAGGCTGGTTACAAGCTGAATTTGGAGACACCTCTGCCTTGTGTGCAGCTTAATAATATAACGAGATCAGGATCCAGCAAGACCCCCTGCTGCTCGGGGATACAGAGGACACAAGGAGCAAGTGCTGATTTAATGTTAAAAGCCAACCAAAAGTCTTTTGCCTCTCCAGACCCTGACCCCTCCCCTTCACGTGTGTGCCATGGGGAGAAGGGCCGAGAACTCCCCAGATCAAATCAGGACAAAAGGGCTGCAACTGAGGCATGTGGGCTAGGGAAGAGTGGGGTGGAGGGTAAAGGCAGCAGTGCAAACTCTGCACTTCTGTTTCTTTCAGCAAGTCCTCCCCTTCCCCCCAGACATTACAACAAAAGCTGGCTCCAAGGCTGCAAACGCTGGCGCTGGTGACAGAGGCAACCATGCTCCAACTCACCTCCATCTGCAGCCAACACCGACAGCTGCTGAGCGCAGAGGACAAGCAAGAGGACGAGGGCTCCTTGTGCACCCTGATTCGTGTCCCTTGAGGCACGAGCCACCCTCCACCCCCGCCCCTTTCTTGCTGCTCTGCCACCTCCACACGAGGCCTCGGAGCTCAGACTGGCTGCCAAAAGCAGCCCACTTCAAGCTGCAGGTTGTGCTCAGGCCCTGTAACTTATCCCCCAGCAAGCCAGGCTAAGGAACAGGAGGATAAAACCAAAGCAGGAGCAGCTGAGCTAGGAATGGTGGAGAGCACTGTCCTTACTGACATAGTAACACAAGGCTGAATTGTACACCTGGCCCCTCAACGAGAGTGCTCTTCCCACACAGGCCTGGTGCAAGCCTTGCCCCACGTGAAGTGCTCTCAACAATGTGCACCTGTTGCACAAAGGCCCCCAGGGGCTGGCTGAACCGACACCAAACATGTGCATGTGCGCACACACACTGGGAGAAGCTACCAAGCCCAGCTGTACACCATGAAGTGTTACCTTCATTGGGCATTTCTGGTGAGCCTGTGAAGCCCCAGGACAGAAAAGCTGGAGTGGTTTTTAATCGGGGACTGGTGCCAAGAGACAAAACTACAGCCCACTGTTGTTGCTCCTCTTGTCAAAGCATTTCATGGACTGGGTTGTGGGGAATAGTGCCTTCCAAGGGTGAATACAGCAGGTCCTTGGGAGACCAATGAGACATCTGCCTGGGAAGCATCAGTTTGGTGGGCAGGTCTCTGAAGCTGGGGAGACGCAGAGCTACCTTAAGGCTCCACTGGAATGAGCTCTGGGTGGGGGGGCTTTCTATGTTTCCTTCTTCCTCTTTATTACTAAGGACACTTGCAAAACCCATCAATTTAAAAACCCTGTCTGACACAGTGAGAGGTCTCTGCAGTGTATGAGGGACACCTGCAACAGAGGCACAGCTTTATCTACCTCACCAGCCTAATTCTCCACCAACCATCAGAATTTACTCTTGCACCTCGTAATCACTGCCCCACACAAAAGGTCAGGGCCTGACACGTGGAATGAGACACAGGAGCAGGTGAACTGAAGAAAAAAGGTAGATCCTGATTGATTGCAAATGCCTTCCCCCTATAATAAGTAGGGGCAAGTTATTCAGAAAACACTTCGAGGCAAAATTCCCATTAAGGGAGGAATGCAAAAGTTTTTCTGAGCACTTAAGCGGGTTCCACAATTTACTGCAGACCCCTAGCGGTCAGCTGCTGAATGACGCTGTCCCATTCTTTCTGCTGGCCTAAACTTCCCTGCCCCGTGGAAAACGATTTTTTTGTCATTTAAGCCACTAGAAAGTTTCCTACAAGGATTCAAGGGTGTGTGGTTAACCCTGCTCTCCAGTGTGGTCTCAGGTCTGAAAGTTGGCAGTGGTGGGACCTGGCAATTCCTATGGTCTGATTTACTGTGATATCCAAGTGACCTCTCTTTACTGTATTTAGCCTAAACACCTTCATGAGGTAAGACAGGGCCACAAATCCCCATTTTACGCAGGGGAGAGAGCTGCAGAGACACGAGACCAAACAGTGCTGCTGGAAAGCTCCATAAACATCCCATGATAGAAAAGGTCAGGCTGTTGCCAAAGCTCTGTGCAGGCCGCAGACACAAGGGACAAATGACCAGTGCCGGGTCTAGCTTAGAGCCACTCTCTAGTGACACACTGCAGCTGCACTGCAGGAGCCGGGGAGAGCAGGCCCCCTTTCTGGGTAAACACCTCTGGGGCTGGATTCAGAGACAACGGCCAATCTTAGCACCCCTTGGTGCTGGGGCAGTGGGCCAAAGGTAATGGGGATTTTAGAATGAGCTGGATAAAGGCACTAAGAATGAAGCAGTAAGATGGAAGACACTGAACCAGCTTCCTTGTGCTGGTTTCCAAAGCCTCCACAAAGTAACTGCCCTGCCACACTCTGCATCCCCAAGCCATGTGAGACAGAGCCATGCCATGTGATGCCCGTGTGATGGGGCCTGATTTACGCACAGATGAAGTGAGCGCAGACCCCTGGTTCAGCCCCAGCCCAGTACCTTTCACAGAGAATCCACTGCTCTCCTCCTCAGAGTCGCTGTCCAACTCAAAGAGATCCTTGAATTCCTTGTGGTCTTCCTCCTTCCTATCCTCCAGCCGCTTGCGCTTGATTTCTGGGAAATTCAGGTCTTCAAGCTAGATGTAAGAAGACAGAGAAAAGAAAGGATCAGTGAAAACATATTTAGCTTCTGCTTTCTTATCATGGGGTGGGCCCAGCCACAAGCTGCAATTAACTATGCAGCACTGGGGTCAAAGCCAGGAGCTCAGCAAGCGAAACCCCAAGTGCCAGAAGGTGAAGGATCACCCCGGAAAGCAGCAGATGCCCTGGGGTGGAGGCAGTTATGAAGCTCCATTAAGACATGCAAAGCATCTCCACTCCAGGGGTGCTGCTGACAAACAGCTGCTGCTTCCGGGCCATCTGCTGGGTAAAACCCCATTGCAAGTCTTTCAGGAAGGGGAAAACCCACCTCCTTTGCACTGAGTCCAGCTGAATGTGGGGAGCAGCCCTGGGGTACTGAAGAACCTTTTGATCAGTGTGAGTGCGTGGCTGCATCTTCTTATGTCCCCGGCACCTGGATTTAAAGCCCTGCCTGCCCCAAAAAGTGCTGCTGATCATAGAGAGCAGAGCAGAACAGAGTGGTGATCTGGACTGTCTCAGCACCTGCCAGCTTCGGAGTAGCCAAGTGCCAATAAGGCGGAGAGGCAGATATAGCAAAGAAATGCCTGGGGCTTCTCTTTTGCTGCATTGTCATGTAACCTTTATCTGAACAGGGTTAAATGGCAAGAATTTGCAGTGTCAAATGCTACCCACCTCTGCTTTAACCTCTTTCATTTCCAGAGCTGCCCAGCTACAGTTGGCACTGTCCCACGGGGCCATTTGGGTAAAAGTGCCATGCTTATCCCCTGGTACCAAGGATAAGCATGGTACCAAGCTGGTACTAAGACATGTTTGCTCCCCAAACTAGCAAGAGCTGACTCCATTTTGCCACCCTGTGCTTTATTTCTGGGGTGAGGGCTGTTGGCAGTGCTGGCTCACGGAGAGGCAGCCACCAGGTCTGCACACAAGTACAATGTCCCTGCAAGCTGCATCACAAGAGCTGTGCTCCTAAACCCAGTGCCTGGGACTGGCACCACATCTCAGGCAGGCAGGCATTACCAGGAGTGGCCATGCACACAGGGTCAACCTCTGCCCATGTGAACGGTCCCTGGCTTTGCAATCTCTCCACCTTGCACCTTAACCCTGGTCTAAAACAAAGCATCTTTGGGATGGGCAAGGGAACACTCTCGCTGTAACCATCACCTCGTGGGCAAGCAAGACAATTAGGTGCCTTGACTGTCACATGCTTTGTGGCTATTTCACAAAGCTGTACGAGCTGTGCTGCTGTCACCTCCACTGATTATTTTACTTGTAGCAAGGCAACGGATGCAGGGATGAAACTGTTACTTCACATCTAAAGACAAAAATCTAAAGACAAAAATCCTTCAACTCGGAAACTCAACATGCTGCATGCCATGCTGTGGCCATGCACGTGTAACTAGTAGTGGTTCGCTGGCTGGCTACATGAGAGTACTAAGCAGAGGACTGGTTACACACACAAGCGCAGCAGCATACATGTGCAAAGCAAGTGTGCAAACACCCAAGGCCATGGAGCTCAATGCCAGCCCAAAGCCGCTCTGTATTTTCAGTCTTTCACAGTGCACCTGGCAGGTCTCTCCACCGAGCTCTCTGGGAGAACGCCCACATCCCTCCTTGGCAGCCCTGCAGACTCCAAGCGCAGTCGTAGAGCTGTGCTGTTTAAGCTGGCTTTGCTGATACCTGTCAGCTCACATGGATCCCAAATCCACTTGACCCACTGTCACTGGGATGGGTGCCTGGGAGGACCAGACACAGCTCAAGACCATGCAGCACCTGCAAGCTACACTGTCCAACCCCGCACCTTTATCAACATCCCTGGGGCCGTCCTTGCAGTGCTCTGTACTGTCACTAAGCCAAACACCATCATCAGCTCTCTTGGCTAAATCATTCACAAATACATTGTACAGCTCTGGTCCCAATGCTGACCTCTAGGATACGCGGACAGCTTCAATCTGCTCTGAGCAGCAGCTGTTTACTGAGGCCTGGTTTCCTATCACGTTCCTATCCATGGCTTAGCTGGAGGCAAGGAGAACGGAGTCTCACGTTTCAGGCTCCTGGGGTGCCCCAATCCTGTGCAAGACTCTCAGGGAAGGAAGAACTGCCGGGACCAGGTATTTGTATTCTAATGAGCAGGGAAAAAAAAATCAGGCTTCCTTAGTCACAACAATAAAATGCAGAAGGCATCTGAGATTTTCTCTGCCCCTGCCTTTTGTTTCATTAAGAGCCTGAACACGGCCTGTTTGCAGGCAACAGGCAGCACAGCAAGGTTTTCAGGGGAAAAGGAACTGGTTTTGAGCAACGCACAGCTCATGCACCGCCTGCGTGGAGGGGAGGAGAGGCCAATGTCTCAGCATTTTGTACTGGGTGCACATTTCTGTGGCATGCAAGCTGTTCCTGGCTGGGAGGGCTCTTTGCACAGGGCCTCTTCAGCACCCTGTATGGCAGGGTCCCCAGCTCCATGCACTGCCAGGGTGTTAACACTAGCCTACACTTCCAGAAGCAACTTGTGCTCCTGGGTGACTTAACTTCCATTGTGCCCAGCTGGTGGCTTCTTACCAGGGGCCCCACTCTCAGAAGTGGGCTGCCCCCCCCACACTTTGCCTGCTCTCAAGGATCTGTCGGGCATCTTCAGGACGATTTCAGCCAATGCATCAACCAGCCAACAAGCGACCGAGCCCTCCACGGCACAGCCCAGACACGTTGTGCTGCAGCTGTAACCTGGCAAGCTGGGGGCTAGGCCTCCATCTACCAGCAAGGGAGCTCCTCTTCTCAGCCTCTCGCAGTGCCGATTAGCCCGCATCCCATTAGGTCCCGCTGTGAGAAGGGAGCGGAGCTGGCAGCCGGGGTCAGTGTGACGACACCGAGTTGCATCTCGCAGCCAGGCGGAGCTCTTTCTATTTCAATGGCTGCTAATGGGACATGGATTTTCACAGCCCTAATGGGCCTCGTGGTGCTGTGCGCCCCGCTGGAGCGCACAATGCCGCATCATTAAGACAGCAGCCCCCTGCCGAGAGAGACAACAGCCCTACTCCCTGAATGGCGATGGCAGGCAGCAGCCGGCCTGGCTGAAACCTCCCGCCAGACCCAGCCGTTCCAGGTCGGCTGTCTGTTCCTCCCACTCCCGCAGGGGCTGAAACGATCCCCAGCTTCTCCCTTTACCTGCTGCCCCGGCTCCCTGGGGGAAACCTGCCTGAGGGAGCTCTCACCTTGCCCCCTCCCTGCTGGCAACAGATACCCCCTCTGCCTCCTGCTCCTCCATGCAAGATTTGGGCCTGGCCTGCACAGCTGGGCTATCTCCTTTTCCGCTCCTGGGGAGAGCTGTGCTGGGCTGAGCCCCACCTGCAGTCCAGGATAGCTGCTACATGTGCTACAGGAGGACCAGCTCCCAGTGAAGGACTCCGAACACACCCAGGGTCCCCCAGGTTTTCTCCCACCACCATGACTCCATTGGGAGCCCAGAATCACATCCCACGGACTCTTTGTTGTTCCCATGCCACCCTGGTGACACTACCTATTGCAGGTTCCCCATCCAGGCATCCCAGCTCAGCCATTTCCAGTGCATCAGCTACTTGATATAGAGAGAAGAGCACCCCCAGTTGTCTCACAAGTCCTGGCCATGCTCTGCCAGTACCAGCAGGCAGCAGAGGATATGTGAGAAATGGAGGCAGCCAGAGCATCATCTAGATTGGCAGAGCCAAGGCCTGGCTGTGTAGAGGGTTGTGGTGTAGCCCAAACTATTCCAGCCCCCCCCACCCTCTATAAACTACATCTGCAGAGAATATACAGCAACTGAGAGAGCCCGACAAGCTTCGTATGTAAACAGGGGAAGGGTCCAGTGAAAGCCCCTGAACCGAACACAGCTCCAAGCACATGGAAAGTTCAAGTCTGCCATCACAAGGAGGGAAGCCAGGAAGCTGGATGGCGCCAGGGTGACTCCGGGCAGCGCATAACTTTCCCATAAAGCAGCCGAAAGAAAGGACTCCTCATCCCATCACCACCTCTCCCCACCTCCATGTCTGCCTTGCTCAGCCAGGGAAAGCATGGCCCCGGGAGCAGATATGAAGGCTGCAGCTGGGCTGGGGACCCAAGAGAGGTTGCAGAAGGAAGCCAAGGGCTCACAACTCCCCACTGGTTGTCTCAGGCCCACGCACTCCACCTCCTGCCCAGGCATGCAGCCCACCCACACTCCCCACAGAGAAAGAACATCTCTTACTCACACCACGGAGGAGCCAGGCCCCTGCTACAGCACGGCTGTCCCTGGAGCCAGCCCCGGGATTGACCCTTACCCTTTCTTTGCCGCTGATTTCCAGCTGGATCTCCTTTTCCCTCAGTTTCTTCCACTGCACATAGTACTTGGTCAGCGGTGTTCCCTCCTCTTGGATCTGCCTCTCCCACCGCTCCTGTGGGGAAAGAAGAGGACGACAATGGCTTTAGGCTTTGTGGAATGTCCCAGAGCTAACAAGGGAGTCTGTGTTCAGTCTCAAGGCCTGCTCTGAGCAGACCCAGGCTTTATTCTTTTGAACCACGAGCGAGCCTACGGAGCCAGGGCTGGGAGCTGTGAAGATTTAGAGCCCTCATTTCGGTGAAAACGTTGTCACGAATGGGACTTGCCACACAGCACTGCCAGTGCCAGCTGGGCTGGGGGACGTGTGCTAAGGCCACAGACAAAGCTGCCCCATGCAAACAACGGCTGGGAGTGGAAGCAGCTAGGGACACCTTAAAGAATACGAGTATTGGGACCAGCTGCTCAGCACTGTCCAAAATACACACCCCTTTCAGGGTTCGCTTGGACATCCTCAAAAAGGAATGAAATCACCCAAAAAATCACTTGTTCCGGGCAGCCTGACGGAGTCCACCAGCCTGCACGGTCTAACTCCCAAGGGCTTCAGGATGCAGACACTGCTGGCACTCGCGGAGGAGTCAGGGCTGGGTGCACTCCACACTGGGTGCTTTGCAGAGAAGGAGGTGTGAAAAGGCTCTTAAGCCTGGCAGTCTTATGTTTTTTTACACCCATAGTTAGGCCCCTATGAGAAGGTGCCTGAATCTCCACAGGCCCTTCTTTTAATGTCTCCCCTGTGAAGCTCTGACCCCGAATTGAGACCCCCCTTGCATTACATGGCTCTGGGAAGGAGACACAAACACAGCAGTGAAGTCAGACAAGGCGTTAGCAGCACTGAAGAAAAAGCCACAGCTTCAAGCACAACTGGAGGGCAGAGCGCAGAGGGATTTTCTGCCGCTGGAATCTCTGGACTCCGCGTCTGGCCTGGCAATGGCTCAGGGCAAACTTGGTCCCAAAACCCAGGATTCTGTTGCTGTAAGAAACCTCAAGCCGGCATTTTCCAAGCCGCATCCAAGGGAGGGCTGATTGGGTTTTAAGTCTATGGCCAAGGCATTTATTTCCGAAGCAAACATTTCCCCGTCTGCGAAAGCGGAGAGCGAGAACCGCCGCATCTGTTTTTACTGCCCGAGCAGAGGGAACCGGGAGATGCAAGTGCCATAAATAGTGGGAAGTAAATTAGATGGTTAGAAATTCCTCCAGCTTTAATCATCGGGAATGTGATTACCGAGAGAGGGAGAGGACACGCCGAATTCAAACGCATGCTTTTCAACCTGGCAGCGCTGCTTTAGCTCAGATCCCACATAGATCTGTACCTTATTATCTGGATTACAGCAGCGCCCAGAGGCGTCGGGCAAGCACATCGCAGAGACAATCTAATGTATGGAGAGACAACAAGTGTAGGTAGCAATCAGGAGGAGCGGGAGAAGGAGGATGAGGGGAGTGGTGACAGGATGGAGATGAATGCAGATCCATTCAGTGCCGGGCAAGGCAGGAGAGAGATTGGCACCTGAGTGAACTAGGCAAGCTGGCATGTGCTGAGCAGCAGCACGGTGCCCTCATCTGGCACTCAGGAAAGTGCGCTGGCAACAAAAAAGGCACTTCCAGCCCATCTCTCCTGTGGCACTGCTTGAAAACCCCCTGATTCTGTCTGCGGGCTCAGCCTGCGGGAGCAGCTCCTCCTGGCTGAGATGCTGCAGAGCGTGGGCCCCCCTGTTCAGGGCCGTGTCTGCAGGGGGAAAGGTTTATCTGAAGAATTTTAAGGCAGAGGCAGCGGAGAGTTGGCAGCTCCTTAATTCAGGCCAGCTCCATTCCCAGGTGGAGAGAGTCAGCTTGCATCCATGGAGCTGCGGCAAAGGCATATAGCCCAGGGGCTACAGCACACCTGGGAGCGGAAACACAGGATCTGTGGTCTCCGCAAGCGGCCCCAGAAGCTGCACTTGGGTGACTCGTGTCATCCATGCTCTAAAGAGGCAGAATCCCAGTCCATGTCCCAGGCCGGGCACCACTGATACCACAGCTTCCAGCTGAGCAGGCCCTTTCCAGGAAGGACAGGCCCCAGATTCACATCCCCCTCCTGGGAGTGTTTGCAACCCGGCTCCAGACAGCATGACCAGAGCCTGCGTCTGCGGCCCAGCTACCCACAACCCTTCTTCAACATGCTGATCAAGCAGGAGGCTGGCGTCTACTGGCATGTGTCCCTGTAGATGCCTGCTCTCAGACAACCCAGCTCTGCTCTTGCTCTCTCCCACCGGTCAGGCAGGAGTGGCAATCCCTGAGCAGCACGGGGATGTTTTCTCTTTTGCCTTCTAGCCATAATCAAGCATTTGGATAAAGCATCCAAGTAAGGCTTGTCCTTGGGGGTGGCTTTTCTGCTGGAGAAGGGCTCTTTGCGGTGTGCCCAACATGCTGGAACATCATTGGGTTTCAATTGCAACCGATCCAGAGGCTGCACTTCCGTCATTGTGATAAGCAGCTGACTTCAACTGGTAAGGCCTCCTCCAGAGACCACTCTATTGCTGCCTTTTTTAGGGGCAGCTGGCATGAACCAGGGCCCCGGGATACAGTGCTCTGCCTCACCATTCCCATGGGCTGCCCTGACTCTTGCATCTCCCCCATGCTCCCTCATTTCACACTCAGCAGG
>NW_005841914.1:398525-415431 GCF_000455745.1 Alligator sinensis
GGGTTCTCCTGGTAGGATTCTTCAGTGATGGCAACTTGCTGATGGTTTGAAATGCCTGCTCCTTTTGGACAGAGGCTCACCCGCTGGCCCGGCAGGGTACTTCCAAGGTGGTGCCATGCTCTCATGGGAATTTTGTGGAATTGCTTGTTCCTGAGCTGCATCCTCCATTCTGGGAGGGGGTCCCACAGCACGCAACAGCTGGCTGCTGTTTCACTGCAAGCCCAGGTCGAAGAGCAGTGCTGTATCCACAGAAAGCAATGCTGCGGGGCTGTGATCTCTCATGGGTCACAAGGACTTCCTCGCCTGGGCTTTAATGAAACGCAGCACCTGCTGCGATGCAGAGCAGGGAGCGAGAGCCTAGACTGGCCTGACTGTACGATCTCTGCAGTCACGCGTAGGCACCTCCAGTCCACCTTCATCGCTTAGGCGCTATGCCACCACCTGGCACTGGAGCAACTGCTTCTTTGTCCACAAGTGCCCAGTGGGCCAAAGTGCTCTCTGAAGTCTCCCTGTTGAAATGGAAGACTTCAACTTCTGAGGCAGCTTGAACTGAAGGTGTCAGCTACACCCCGGCCTCTCCAGAACCTCCTCACATGGCTGCGGTTCTGTTCCCTGCAAGCTGAGCATCCTCTGCCTTGCGGTTTCACAACTTAGGCTATGTAGACTGAAGGGTATGCAGTGAACCTTGGGGGTCCACGAGAGGAAACAACAGGTCCTCAGAAAAGGGGAAATATAAAGGGAGGGAATAAGACTAAGAAAACAAAGAGCCATTCTCCATGGTGTCTGTGTTGTGAGAAGGTCCTGCTGTGGTTTTAGTGAGATCAAGCATTACTTTTCTTATTATCCACAGCAGCATATCGTCTCAAAATGGGTACGTGACCCAGGAAGGTGCGAGAACGGCTAGGACAGCAGAAGGCACGCCCAGGGCTCAGGCCAGAACCAGCCCAGAGGACAGCACGTTCCCTTGGGTTTCAGCAGACGCAGCTGCCTGTAGCCCTGGCTGCACGCCTTCCCCTCCCTGCCCTTCATCCCGCTGCCCTAGCGACCCGCACCGGTGCCAAGGAGTCTGTGGCCAGGGCTGGCAGGCAGCGTGTCTTGAGTGAGCGTGAGCAGCAGGCTCCGTTTTCTGCCCAGGAAAATATTCATTAATGCATTAATCCGATTAGCATCCGGCCCTGCGTCTCCGAGCAGCCCTGGCTCTGCCACACGGTGCCTTGGGAGCAAAAGCAAACAGCTCCGTTTGAATCTCAAGTTGGGGGAGGCTGCGGGGGTGTCACAGCACTGGCTGCTCCTCCACTGCAGGCTTCCTTTGGCTGTGAATGTTGCTTCTGCACCACCACAGCCCCCTGTGTGAATCCCCAAGAGCTCTTGTTTCTCAGCAGGCAGCAGAGAAGGGAGGGGCAAGTGGAGAAGTGCCCGAAGCCCCTCTCTCACGGCACTGGGAATCAGCCATGCCTGTGAGCCTGGCTGCCAGTTAAACCCACTTCTCTGCAAATTCAGCATCTCACGAGCAGGTTCTGTCTGGCCAGAGCTGCCTGGGAACCGAGGCAACAGCTTGGGGGCAGAAACGCTTGGCCTTGAGATGTCACTTCAACCTCCCGTCTGTGGAGCTGTCAGCTGCCCGGGGCGCTTGCACATGAGGGTAGCTGGGAACACCAGAGCATTTGCTTTCAATTGCTCTTGTGGCCTGGAGAATGCATGCATACTTCGGGGCACCTTCTCCCCCACCCCTTTCCAACAGTGATGATTTGTTGAGGAAGAGTGCCTGTGCCCCACATGTGCCAGGTGCCTGGAGGCAGGCTCAGCCTGGACTCGGAGAGGCACTCCAAGCCATCATCCTTGGACATCCACGTGGGCTGTCTGCAAAGCAGCAGCCACAGAACCTGCCTCGTGGGGGAAGAAGATGGGTCAACAGTGTCCCCATCTCACCTGGGGAGCGCAGGATCAGCTGTCCCTCCTTCTGCCAGAGGGCAACAGGGCCTCAGCAACCAGCTGCTGCAATGCTCCAGGCAGGAGCTATGCTCCCTCCTCTTCGTGATGCTGCTTGCCTCTCTGCAGCGTAGAGGCAACCTAGGAACATGGGGCATCCCACAGGCTAATGCTGTATCTCTCTGAACCTGGCGCTCACCCACGCTGCGCAGTGCAGTTCCACCCGCAGATGCACCCCTGGGCTCAGCTGACGTCTGGCTGACGCCTGCCATTTCAGAAGCCAGGTGCTGCCTCTCTTGGGGAGAGCAGGTGCCACATACAACCTGGCACCTGCGCAGGCAGCGAGACATTAAAAATAATCACCGCGTTGTGATAAACAGGAATACAGCCGGCGCTGCCGGGAGCAAGCAGATAATTGCAGCGTTGCTGCAAACCCTTTTTATTTAGCATGCGATCGTCCTCATCCCCGTGCTTCGTGAGAGCCCCAGAGGCTGCAATCTCCCCCTCTGCAGAGCGGGTGGGTGGTCACCGCTTCGCCTGCGAGGGAAAAAAACCTCGCTCCAGCCGGGAAGACTAATCCCTTTGGCAAGATAGTCCGATCCAGAGCGGCATTTATAGAACCAAAGCATACTTAGTCACTTCAAAACCAGTTCCATCAGCCCCTTAATCCCAGAACAACGCGGCTGCGGCCTGGCGCTGATATGCCAGGATTTAAAAGGATAATTTCCCTGCAGTCCCCACAGCTGAGCGTCTGAAGATAAATTAGTCTGCAGTACAACTCCTGCTCCATGCCCGGCTTGGTGCTAACAGGTGGAGCTTTCACCCGCGTGCTGCTCCCTCTGGCTCACTCCAACCCCAGACTATTTTGCAGGCTCAAGTATTTTCACCTGGAAAGGGAACGGCTGGCCCTACTTCATCCCCCACCCACCTCCACTGCCATAGATTCACAGGTTGCAGAGTTCAAATAGCCCCAAGCCTGGGGAGCATATCCACCCCAGAGAGGGTTCAAGCCAAGACAATACGAAGTTTCAGCATTAGGGGAGCTGATCGGCCTCCCTTGGCAATCCTCCCTCCCTTCCCACTGTCTCGGCGGGTCTGGCTTTGTGCAGACAGACTACAGGCCAAAGGGAGAGAAGGCAAGAAGAAGCATCTCCAACTACACGCAGCCAAGAAGCATTCGAGCATGGTGCCAGCACAGGGGAGCGAGCGGGGGCCAAGGGTGGAATGGAGGGGTAGAAGGGAAATATTGGCACAGGATTTCCATCCTCCTGGCTCTGTCTCAATCTCTGTCCCTTTCACACACACACTCATGTGCTGTTTGGGCCACATGAAGAGGGAATTTCATTCTGTAGCTCACATCTGTACTGCTTGCAGCTTCAGGCGCAGACCTTGCTCTCCGTGCTACCCTTGGCCACAGAGCCCGCTTACAGCCTCCAACAGGGCCCAGTTGCTTTTGAATGCACCCCCCCACACCACGCTCACTCCTGCTGTCATGACCTCCCCCTTCCTCCCCCTGCCACTGCCTTGACCCCAGCAGCTGGAGTCTGACTGTCTTTCCAGGAAGCCCAAACCCCAAGCTGCAGACTCACCACAGCCTCCGTGCTGGCCACGCCAAAGGTGGCTTTCTGGCGCCGGCTGTCAACGTAGGCAGCATTTTCCTGCAGCTTCTCCAGAAGTTGCCGCATTGGCTTGCAGTAGTTGGCAACTTTGCATCCCTTCAGGAAGGACTTGAGCTAGGGGAGGGGGAGAAGAACGACAGAAATGCTAAGATTTTCCATAACCCGATCCTCCAAACAAAGCAGCTGCCCGGCTCCCACCCCAGAGACAGGCAGCACAGGACTCCTCTCCCCGCGTGCTCCTAGGGACTGCCTGGCTATCACTCATGTTGGCTGCCCGGGTCCCGTTAGCACCGCTGCATGTGTGCAAACGTATGTAGCAGAGCAGATGTTGGCATGGAGTCCAGCCGTAGGGCTTTGATCTGGGACAGCTCTCCGAATGCTTGATCGCAGCTTGTTTCTGGAGACAGCATCCAGAGCAGAGTCCAAGCATCGGGCTGGAAACAGTTTGCGGACTGGGAACTGCAGCTTCCACAGAACAAGGGGCAGGAGGCGGGGTGCAGGGCAGGGTTGGGGGCACCAGAAAAGCTGTGTGGGGGAACCCAGGTCTGGAAGAGCAGAGGGAGCACTGAACTGGGGTCAAGTGCCCAACATATGGCAGGTCAAGATGCAGTCACCTGGGGTGAAAATGGCTCAGGGCCTGCTGCCCCATCCCTGCGCTACACTCCCTCACGAGCACAAACCCACAAGTCCACTGCACGCCGAGTTGCAACCAAAGCCTGCCTGTGGACAATGCAAGGCCCCGACAGGCCGACGCTTCTTGGAGCCGAGGCCTCCCGTGGAAGCCTTGGGAGAGACGCCAGCCCTGCTCCGAAACCACAGAGTCTGTGGCCGCCTGCCGTGCCGGGCCCGACCCTCCTGCTCACAGAGAAACAGCCCCCGCCAGCTCTCCGCTCAGGAAACACGCTCCGCTTTTATGAGACAGCCAGGCTGTTTTATTGCAACCAGATTGAGGGCTTTTTTTTTAACCAACCCCTACTCCCCCACCCCCAGTGCAGCCCAAGACTAACCTTGTCCTTATGTGAACTCAATCTCCCCCCAAATTCCTCCCCCCCATTCAAGCCACTCTCCCAGGCTCCCACACTCAGGCCAATGAGGTCTGGAAGTCCCCCAGCCCCAAAAGAGAAGCAGAGGGCAGACGGAGAAGCAGCCTCCTCCCAGGTTTACCATCCTGCCTGCCAAATGCCCCTCCCTGTCTCCAGCTGCCAGAGCTCTCCAAGGCAGGCTCCCAGCCACAGCCGCAGACTCCTATGGATACTTGCATTGAAAAGAAAACCCCAGCAGGGTCAGCCAAGAGGGGGGAAATGGGGCAAAAGGCACAAGGCCAGTGAGGCAGTCCCTGAGCAGTGCCTGGCCCTGGCAAAGGCACCCCCCATCTTCCAAGCAGGAGACCTTCCCCCATCTGCAAATCAGCATATTCTGCCCTCTCTGCCACAATGCTGGGAGGTCTAGACTTGGCTCAGATGCTCCAAGCAGTCTTGGTCAAGTCCAAGTACACCCCTGCCTCAATTTCTGCCCATTTAGTGGGGCCCTGCCTAGAGCTAACAGGAGTGGCTTAATCTGTCAGGGTACACAGAAAAGCTCTGGTGAGGAACAATAGCTCCGAATGGTGTGTGGGTCTGCAAGGCAGGACTAGCTTACCGCTGTCCTCCCTCGCTTTGCAGTTGCTGAAGGGCTACAAGGGCAAGACTGCAGTAGCTGCTGCCTGGCATCCAAAGCCCTGGGGATTGCAGAAGGGGCTGGCTGGACAGGTGAGTGCTGAATGGGGACACAGGAGAGCTGGGTTTGACTCCTGGCTGTGACACAAGGCAAGTCCCTTCACTTCTCTCTGTGCCCACTTCTCCTTTGCCTTCAGTGATGCCAGCTCCTCAGAAGACGGGCTGTCCCTAGTTGTGTGCATGTACAGTGCCCAACACAATGAAGCCCGCAGAGGCTGCCATAGCACTGAGCTGTGTGGCAAGCTCAGCATTACCCTCCCTATTGAGTCTGAAGTCTGCTTGTGGGATAAGAGAAATGGGGGTAAATTGGTTTCCCCTTAACCAACCTCACAGACCAGATCAGTCGGGCATGTACCAGCAGAAGGGAAACTACCGTCCAGGAAATGATGCCTGCATCTGGATACTGCTCTTTGCTAACCTGAAGTGTCTCTATTACTGACAGCTCCTGCAGCAGGGGAGCAAGAGCCAAACCCTGGATTAAGGTTGTCATCAATACCGTATTTCCTCATATAAACACACATTTTTCCACTACAATTCAGCTGTTGGAACTTGGGGTGCACATTATAACTGAGGAAATAAGATAACAGCAGTTCCTGCCACTTAAGCCTCTGCCAAAGGAAAGCAAAAAGCTGCATGTGCTGTATGCCAGGCTCCCCAGCTGCTGGCTGTGAACACCTTCTCTTCCCCCGCACCCCTGCCCCAAGAGTCTCTCCAGAAAAGGTTCTTTTTTAGTTCATGCCTTTCACAAACAAGGTGCATATGTTACAGGGGTGTGATATATGTGAGCAAACATATTATTTCCCGGTGTCCCACAGCAGGGTCCTCCCTTGTGTCCCTGTCTCACACCCCCAAGGTGATTATCCAAACTAAACTCAGAAGGCAGAGGGCTAAAATAAATCATGCCTCCCCGGTGCAACTCCCAACGTTTTGCTTAGAAAAACTTGGTCAGAAAAACTATTCTTCTGCTAGTCAAACCCCTCCCCGCAATTCCCTCTAAAATATGTATCTTCATAGGTGCTGCATATTTATCTTCACCGAGGGACGCATTTGTCATTCTATTTATCTCCCTGGATCCCAGCAGCTGCAGCCCCAGATCCATTTCATCCGCCACGACGTACATTATCATTTTTCTTTCGTCGCACAAGTGTCACCAGAAATCCTGCAAAATCTCAAGCTCTATCTATGCAGCTCAGCATCACGTGCTCATCCCCTCCCCTCCCCCTGCCCCTGTCCCACCACAACCTGCTGTGGATAGTAACAAGAGGGGATGAGATTTTGCTCCTGCCCTGACTCCTGTGTTCGGAGGCAGAGACAGCCAGGGAGGCAGGAGCAGAAAAGGGGTGTGTGCGCGCACATGCGTGTGCGTGTGCATGTCCACTTTGCCAAACAGCTTGGCTGTATCCGCCAGACTAAAGGCTGTGCATGTGCGATGAGCGACATCTCGCACCAGTTCCCAGCTAAGCAGCCCAGTGATTAGCAGGATTGATTCTGTCAACCTGCCAGCCTTAAACACCAATGGTTTATACCAGTGGAGACCACAGCAAAAACCGAGCTTTCCTTGCTGGAAACAACACAAGATGCTATAAATGAGCTGGAGCAGCCAGGGCCTGCATGTCCTGGGCAGCCCAAACCAAGCCCGATCCCCACTCCAAAGCACAGAGGGAGAGGAGCAGGCCAGGCATTTGGCAAGCAGCAGCCACCGCTCCCACCGTGTCTGGCTGCAGATCACGCCCTCTCCCCGGCATCCCCCTGCACGGTGGCGTCTCTCCCCGCCAGCTCCGTGCCTGCCAGAGGAGCGCTTGTTCCAACCCGACCGTCAGGCAGCTCATGGGGCTCAGGAGCAGCCAGCCCAGCCCAGCCCATGCCCTAGAGTCCAGCCCTGCCCTGAGGAGGCGTCGGGGTGGCAGCCCCACATCGCTCCCAATCCGCCAGGCAGAACAGAAGCCTTTGAAGCATCTCCCTCCTCCCGTCGCTGCCTCCCTTTGATCTTCCCTTGCGCTTCCTGCCTTCCAGGCAAGGAGGCTGTAAAAGTTCAGCTTGGAGTCAGTACAGCCGGGCTGCTCCCCAAGCCGCCTGCCAGAGGCCGATGAGCGTGCCCTGTGCCAGCTGGAACCCGACCCCCGCGACAAGGCGGGAAGGGTGCCAGTGAGCAAACTGGGAGGAAGGCGGCAGGACAGCTGGATTTTTATAGCTGTTCTGGAAGTGTCCCAGGGACACAGCCTGCCACCTCGGCACCCCAAGCCTTCGGGAAGCTGACCCCAGTCCCCAAGAGATGCTCTGGAGGCCGTGGCTAGCCATGGCCACAAAAGCTATCCGGCAAATCTGTTATCCGCAGAAATGCGGGCAGGGCTTGGGGCATGCTTGGAAGTCACAGGGAGCTGGGGGCCGGCAGACATTCCAGTCACGCGGTGGCTCCGGCGGCTTCACTGCTCTCCGCAGCTGCTGGCTGGAAGCAAAAGGCTTTGTGCCTCTTCCGCTTATCAACGGGTGAACACGGGGACAGCTCTCCTCCTGCAGGGAGAGCCCGTCACCTCCTATCAGCCAATGCAATGCAGCGCCGGCTTGGCAAGGGCCTTGTCAAGACACAGGACCCCAGCCAACAACTAGGCACTGATGGAGGCTTGTCTGCACCATGCTGCAGAGATGAGCAAAAGAGCCCCCCAAATAGCCAACGGTCCCCAGCTAGAAAGTCACTCCCGTTGCAACCAGAGACATCATAGCAACAAGGTACACAGAGACACGAGCCAATGGCACCTACACAAAGCAATGATGCACATGCTCACAGGGCAAGAATAGGGCAGCACAGCTAAGCCAGGTCTCTTCCAGCATCCATCACTCAAGCGATCAAAATTGAGTGGTGGATGAGTGAGGGGGAGGGGAGCACAAACGTAGCAGTTGAAGCTGCTCAGAACCAGCGAGTCGCTGCTTCTTAAACACCATCCTCCTATTAACGAGGAATTAGTCACTGTCTAATATGCATCAGTCCCGATGAGGAAGCAATGCAGTGACCAGAGAGCTGAGTGTGTTAGCAGGGCACAACGTTGTGGGAGATGCGCAACAGGCTGAGAGCTTGCTGTCAAGGTGTGACATGTGCAGGGACACAGGGAAAGATGGTGGAATGTGGGAAGGGGGAGGCCCTAGGTCAAGGAGCCCACAGGAAAGGCTGGAGGCGATCATGCTATCCTGTGGGGAGGGTGGGCAGGCTTTGGGGCACAGAAGGATTACTCTTCCCAGGCCCTAGATCCCAGCTCAGGCCTGTCCTGGGACAACACAGCAGTGTGGACAGACCTGATGTACCAGGAGCCAAAGTGCATGTGTTAGTCATGAACATGCCTGCAGCAATTACACACCCCATCATGTCTCCCAAGAGAGAGGCAAAGCACAGAGCCTCTTCCTCACTAAAGCCTATTCTCCAGTTGCCCCTAAATCTCCCTGTTTCTATTCCACCAAGCCAGGGCCTAAACAGGGACATGCCAAGGGAAAAATCATGGGCAGAGGGGACACCAGCAGCTGCCTGTGCCATTCAGACGTACCATGTAACTACAAGGGGCAAGTCTGTCCTGCCATAGAGCGCCTTACCTGAATGACAGCTGGCAAGACCAGCTCTGGGAACCCAATGCTGTAGGCTTGGCTGTGGACATATTCAAGAGTCAGGTCATACAGCTGCTCAATGAGTCCATCCTGGGGAGAGGGGTAGAAACAGAAAGCGATGACATTAGAGCTAAATTCCAGTGCATGGTGTACTGTGCCATGGTCCTGAACTCCCAGGCCAGGATTAAGGTTCTGGGTGGAAGGAGTCATGGGCTAGCAGAGCTGAACCCTTCTGACACTGCATAAGGTGACCTTGGATGCACTGCACATGCTCCTTGTGGATCAGCTGCCCTAGCTGAACTGGGCACAAAGCTACTGGTCTCTGCTTGGGATTTTCATGAATGTGAGCTGGGGAAACAAGCCCCCTTACATGATCTACCCCTCAACACAGCACAAGAGACAAACATGTGACTGGTCTAGCTGCACTGTGCATTACAGAGCGACCCCCTCGGGAAGGCAGAAACTCCCCACAGGAGGGGTCTGCACTCACTCGGAAGGCTTTCTCCTGCAGATTGGCATTGGACAGCTTCAGGATCACAGCGAAGTTGATGGGCTTCAAGCTCATGCGGCCTGGCTTCTTATTGAAATCCACCTGCTGGAAAATCTGCAAGAGAGGAAACAGCCGATGTAAAGATGATGGCACTGGGAAGAGGGAGCACAAGGCCTCCCATGGAAAGACCAGCCACGGGTGGCACGGGAATGACTCCTGGGGACAGGCCAAAACTGCATGTATAGACAGGGACACTGAGACAAGCAGAGGTGAGGCAACTCAGTCAAGTCACAGAATCGACAGCAGAACTAGGAACACAGCCCAGACACCATGACTCCCATTGCCCTGCTCTATCCAGTACCCTGCAGTCCCTCCCGAGGGACCTAATCTCACCCGGACAGGAGAGTAGTGCGAGTCAGCGAGCAAGTGCCTTGCCCCATCAGAGCCTTGGACACTCACGTGCAATAGCTGCTGCAGCAGCACAAAGGGCAGCAAAACCTATGTTAAACAATGACCCAAGGAAATCTGAAGTTTGCCCCAAGTTGCCAACGCTCAATTCTTCTATTAAGGCCTGAAAATATTCAAGCTGTCCCTTGAGGTAATGAGCTGCTTCTTTCTGGCAAGGTCCCAGCACGGCCTTCCGCACAGTCTCATTAAAACACACCCCCGTGTCTATTAACCTTTTGTTTCCAACTAAAAGCAACCTCTCCTCTTTCCCCCCAGGGAGCATGAAGGCTGGCCAGCCTGGGCAACAAGGCCCCTGTATGCATAACGTCTCCTCCTAAGCGTCTCCAACTGGTGCAGCCAAGGCCAGTCTTTCTGGTGCCCTTTACATATGAATGCATGAATCCCGGGGACACATGGGAGAAACCTGTCCCTTTCCAGGGACCAGGCAGAGTCATCCTCTCCTCTGGAAACAGAGGTCTCCCAGACCACAAGGTTGACGCAAACCCCAGTGCTCAGGCTCACAATGTCAACCCTCCAGCTGGGGCCCATGATATTACTCTCCCAGCCCTCCCCAAGCAAGTGCTGGAAGGGCAGACTGACAGGACAGGCTGATGGGGCTCACTGAGGCAGCCCCTCCAGTGTGGTTTTCAGTAAGAGCTGTATTCATTTCAAACCTTCGTGCCTGGCACACAAGGCGAAGGCATGCGCAGTCTGCTCCTGCTGCCCCACACACACGGAGGAGCTTTACAGCTTCCCTTGGGGGATGTGGGGAAATGGGCTGACAAGAGTCTCTATTCTTAGCTTCCCATAAAGGTCACTCTCTGCAGGACGTACCGTCCCTAGGGGCTGAAACGCGCTGGAAACCCAACAGCTTTCCTGGGAACCCAGCCTGGCTCCCTGCTGCCCTGACAGTCGTGGGCGACCCTCGGCACACCCTGGGCTATTCTGGGGGGGCCAAAGCCATGACATGAGGCATGTGCTGGGATCTAGGTAGTGTCAGCTCTAAGTAATGACATCCTCCAGGACAGGGAGCTTCAGGGAAAGGTGGCACACCACGTGCCCCTGCCCAAGCACTCAGGAGCACGGCAGAAGGGACCGTGTGTCCGGGTCAATCCTGGGTTGCTGTGGCAGAGACACCAACAACTGACCTAATGGGGGACGATTTGGGGAGTTAGACAGGGGCTTGTTTTCACAAAGGCCCAATAAACTGCCCACCCCTGCCAACCTTCCTGGACAGGCAACCTTCAGTGAGGGGGCAAAAAGCTCTCTATCCTGCCAGCCTGGTCCAGCCCAGTCCACATGCCCAACAGCAGCGGAGGCTTCACATCCTCGTTGCAATCCCACACAACGAGGATGCCTGGTAGGCATCACACCAGCCGCCGGTACCCCTGCCCAGCCCCAGCAGAGGGGCAAGGCAGGTCGTGCTCTGGCTGTTGAGGCAGGAGGGTCCAGGTCACCGGCTGCCCCGAGGCCAGAAACGTGCGCAGCGAGCAATCGATGCTTTGCATTTGATTTGTCAGCCCCGGTTTATTTGGGAGGGAGGGACGAGCTTGGTGGCTTGTGAAAACAAAGAGCCCCGGGCCTGGGGAATCGATGCTATAAATCTCGTTATGCACGGTTATTTCTTTGGCCAAAACAGCAGTATTGATCCCCAAGGTCAGACACATTACAGCGTCAGGCGGCGGGGCCGTGCATGCTGGCGGCAGAGCGGGGGCGGGAGGGCAGATGACTCGCCGGAGAGGCCAGGCAGCTGAGCTGGATGTGCGTTGAGGGAACGGCCATGGCAGAAGGGACGGAGGCTTGCGCCCAGGCTGGGGGCAGGGACAGCAAGGCCTGGGAATCCAGCAGCAAGCTGGGAAGGACGCGTGGAGGGAGCAGACAGGAAAATCTCAGGTCAACCAGGCTGAGGCAGAGAAAAACCCATGACAGCAGACTGGGGGAGAACAGTAGTCCTGCCTCAGCTGCAGGTCACTCATTTCTACCCCACGCTGCCAAAGAGTCCCTGGCCCATACCAGCCTAGACAATGCCAAACCCCACCATGGTGCAAACAGACTTTCTCCACTCCTGGCCGTCCCCATCCTGCTTCTGCTGCTGTACAGCTCTGTCCAGGTCTGTCTGCATCATGCTTGGACATCCCAAAGCTAGATGCCCTGAGTGCGGATTCCCTTCCTCTTTCCCGTGTCAGCCCAGACACAGTTCAAGACCCTGGGACGTGTGTGTGTGTGTGTGTGTGTGGGGGGGGGGGGGGTCTTCTCAGCCTGATCCTCTTCTCAGTCTCTATCCCGGGGTGAGCAATTTTCGGGCAGAGGGCCGCTTACTGAGTTTTGGCAAGCCACCAAGGGCCGCGTGACAGGCAGCCAGGGGCAAGCCTGCGGGACAAATTTTGCCCACCTCTGCTCCATCCTAACACATAGGCTAAGGAGCGTGGCGATGTGGACAGTGGACATGCTTCTTCCATAGCATGTACAGCCTGAAGCCATATCAGCAGCAGAGAGGGTCTGGGATTTGAGAGGCACGGAGCCTGCATCCTGCATGTGTGGTCTGTGGCAAGACCCTTCCCTGCCTCTCTGTGCCTCAGTTTCTCCATCTGTGGAGTCAAGATGACCGTGGCTGCATCTTTGAACTCCCATGGCTGAGAAGCGCCATCTATAAAGCCCAGTGTTACCAACTGCCCCTGCTTCGGCTGACAGCCTCAGAGATGCAACCAGCCCCTTCCTTCCTTCCTTCCCCTCCCACCCCCTCCACACACCCGGGAGCCTCTCTGCACAGCCCGCTGCACAGCCCAGACTAAACTCCAGCCATTTGAGTGTCAGCGGAGTGAAAAGCTCCTGCCTTTCTCCGTGTGGCAGGGCTAACCTGCTCCCCACCCCCCTGGAGGAGCAGCTAATTTTAAATTGGCACGCCAGGCCTCCCCATGGGGAGATTTCCACCTTGTTTACCCACACTTGCCTTCCAGCGGTCGAGCCGCCAATTCTCTCGTTGCAGAAACAAGCTCCTGTCACAAAATAATTGAAGCGCTGAGAAAGCGCTGGGAACGTGCGGCCCTGAAAGGGGAAGAATCTGAAATAGACCTTCCCCTCCCCTCCCTGTTGCCTCAGCAGCACAAAAAGGCAATTTTTAGATAGCTTCTCCCAGCCGATCCCCCTCCTGGAAGGGCCGGGTCCGAGCGGCGCTGTGGCTGGTTGCCTCTGCTGAGGAGCAGAAGTCCCTGTCAGGATGAATCAAGGAGCCGGCTCTCATTTCCAGTGGCAGGGGCTTGGGGAATTCCTGTGCCTAGAGGAATCGCACAGACATTCAATCTGACATCTCCTGAAGGCTCCGCGGTGACAGGGGCCAGGGGAAGGGGGAGAGGCGGTGAGCGGTGGATTGCCTTGATTGCACCGCGGGTGGAATTAGCATTATCACCTCTCACCGCCAGCAAAAAAAAAAAAAAGCGCTCGCCGCTTCGGAAAACCTGAATTCTGGCGTTGCAAACAGGGCGCTCCCCACGCAAAGACGTCGGCTACTGCCGAGCCAAAAAACGCGAACACCGATGGTGCCGCAAGCTCCAGAGTCCAGCCCCTGGTACCACCAAGGCTCTAAAGGACTCTTCAGCTTCACTCTGCCCTGGAAACTGGGCTGTGTATGGGTCTGCCCGGGTCCGTCGGGGGTCTGTAGAGATGATCTTATCATTAAGGAAGTCAGCTGGGACTAGGGAAACCTGGCTTCACCTTGCAGCTCAGCCACATGCTTTTCAGGTCACTTTGAGCAAGCTTCATCAACTCTGTGCCTCAGTTTCCCCGCTGGGGATAACCACCGCCCCACTGCCACCTCAGGGAGGATGGCTGGCTGCAGAGGCCAAGTTGTGAGGGGGCTGGGAGGGAGCTCATGCACTTCCATGCTGAGAGGAAGGAGGATGGAGATGGACAGAGACCAAAAAAAACCCACCCTGAAATGCTCTTGTGAAGCACCCAATGGAGGATGTGGGGGAAGGGAGCATGGGGCAATGGATGCAGCGGGTGCAGAGAGATGAAAGGGTTTTCCTGCATGCTGATCACCCCACCTTTTCAAAGGCAAGGCAGCATTTTGAACGAGCGCCCAAGACAGCACCCCTCCCCTCAGCCCCCCGGCCTGGCCAGGCTAAGCCGAGGCAGCGCCTCGCACGCGTCGGATGTGGTCGGAGGCCTGAGGAAGCCGGGAGGAAGTTCAGCGTGCAGCGCAGTAATGCCTGGCTGGGGCTGATACGCAGCTTGTCACCAGCCTGCTACGGGGGGGGGTAGGGGGGGAGGTCTACATGAGGGTGAAATGGGAAGAAAGGGGAATGCTTTATCTCCTGGAGCCCGAAAGCACCCTGCCGAGCAGGGAGGAGATGCCTCTGTCGCTCAGGCAGGCTGGCAGGGGCTCAGAGAGAGAGAACGGCAGGAGGAAGGAAGCAAGCGAACGGCAGTGCTGCGTGGGCCAGAGCTGGGAGGGGTGGCGGGGGAGGCCGGAGATGTATAAACGGCGCTGGCTTCCCCAGGCTGAGAGGATGTGGTTTGCAAAGGACGTTTACAACAACACGAAACCACAAGAGCCTTTGCTTCAACAGACCCTGAGGAGGGACGTGCCCTCCTGGCTTGGCTCCGCTCTCTGAGAAGCCTCCCCCGCCACCGCAGCCAGCCTCACCCTTTTCCTCCTGTCACGCTGACCGCTGGGGCCCTCTCGCACCCCCTCGTCCCAGACAGCGCTGGGCTTCAGCTGCGCCATGGCTTTGCTAGCTTTCTCACAGCTCTGGGGGGGCAAAGTGTGGAGAGGTCGAGGCGGGAGGAGGAGGACCCTGATTGCAAGAGCTGCCGGTAAGAGAAGCAGCTTGCGGCAGAGCTGGGAAATCACCCAGGGGTCTCCCAAGCCCCAGTCCCCTGGGCAAAGCACCTTTCCCTTGGGCTCAGGGGACTGGGAAGTCAACGCAGAGCTTCTCGGCAATGAGTCCCAGGGGACAGGATGTGGCAGGCTTGGTCCTGGGTGCAATCACAGAAGCCACCACCAGCACCGGCCCCTGTAGCCCCTTTGTTAGCCACCTGAGCAGACAGGCAGCACTGTGGAGACTAAACCCCCTTCCTGCACCTACCAGCGCTTCCTCCGCTTTAAGGCTTGAGGTGCACTGATCGGGCAACAGTGGGGTGAGGGGAAAGAAAGAGGAGGGAAGTGGGGCCTGCCGTCCCTGACTCTGCTGGGCATAACCTATGGCTGATGAGGCCTTCGGTGTCCACGGCTGACAGCGCTAATATGCACACAGAGTACTCAGCCACCTGTGGATACAAGGATCAAGACAGGACCCCATACACAGTCCATCCTCAGTAGCTCCCCGCTGGAAAATGCTGCCGTCTGGAGACATTAACACAAGACTCCCCTTCTCCCGGCTCACTGCCAGCTCCCTTGCCTCTGGAGGTGCCAGGGGATGAGAAGTCAGATCCGAGAATCCAATTAAACTCTCCCACAAGTTACTGAGACACCTCCCCTCTTCCCTCCCAGCTCAAAATCCTCCGTTTGGACAGGTTAGGCTTGTTGTCACGATCATTTCACTAGATCCAGTGCCCTGCAGTCTTAGACCAGGCACCACCAACTGCTGGGACTTGTGAGATGAAATCTTCATGGGGCACAGTTAAGGAGCCAATTACGTTTATAACCAGCTCATCCAGGGTTAATAGATGCCTACTATGTTATAAGCTGACTGCAGCTGCAAGTAACCTGTGTTACAGACATCCCGGGAATGGGGCTGTAGATGGTTATAAACCGCCTATTGATTTGCTGGAGTCTATAATGATTAATCATTAATTAAAACACCTATTAATCATGTATAAACTATTTATAAAAGTACCCGTAATACAAAAAGTGTGCGACGGCAGTTCTGGGCTGAACTCTTTGGCATTTCCATGCTGGCTTGGCTAGAAGCTAGAGATGGGCCAAAGCCAAAGCCTCAAAGTCCAACTTCCACCCCCAACCTCAACCCCAACGTCAGGAAGTCTGGTAACCTCAACCCCCACCCACGTTTTCCAGCCTGAGTCCCCCATCAAGAGTAAACAGACAAACACAAAGCTATAGCTTCCCCCTGGTATAAGATGACCCAGCACCTTGGAGAAACCAGGAGATGCCTACTGCAAACTTAGCTACAGTGCGTTCGCAGACTGGAGCACCCACTCCCCAAATTCCTTTCAAAAGCACTAAGTGAGCCTACAGGGGACATGGAAGCGGGATGAGGACTATTCCTGAAGGAAGGCAGTGTTACCAGGCACAACAGCAATGGGATGTCTTTTGTGGATGTCCACGTTTGTATCTTCTTGGGAACGGACCCCTGCCCTTCTCTTGGAAGCTGCCCCAGAGCTCCAGAGACGCAGTTTGTACCCAGGCGGCCTTGGTATTCATGCCCGCACCCCAGGCTACGATACAGAGGCACCAAATTTAAGCATACCCAATCGACAGTGTGAACCTGGTCTTTCTGATGCTGCTCACTGGCATTCAAGTAGCGAAGAGAGTTTGCAGCCCCTAGAACAGTCTGCAGGTGCCGGCCAGGGTATGTGTTTAGGCAGCTTTCACTGGCTGCTACGGGATGAAAAGGAATTGCTTTACCTCCAGGATGAAGGGCAAAATCGGGATGAAAGTCCGGGTGTTCTCCGACAGCAGGGTGAGGGCACGGATGCAGTGCATGCGCAGGGGGTAGAAACGAGCTGTGGGCACCAATCTGGAGAAGGAAAGGAGGAGAGGTTATTGGGCAAGGTCAGCTGGGAGGGAGGTGAACCCAAGAACCTCCAGGACTGGAGATTCGGGCCTTTCACAGGTCTGTTGTTCCCTTTAACTTCCCCCCTGGAAGTGCCCAGAGATACTCTCCTCCCAAGCTAAGGATCTCACATGTCCCTGAACTGGGGTCTTCCAGAGACTCTGCACCCATGTGCATTACAGAGCAGCATCCCCTTGCTCCCAGAGCCCTTGCTGAGGTCTAACCCACCCAGCTGTCATGTTATTCAGAACTTAAAGCTGCACAGGTCACTCGACCAACATAAACACCATGTAGTCTTTGCCTTGAGAAGCCTATGAGCAGGGATGCATTCACAGTGGGCACAGTACCAACCAAGCCATGTGGGGCAGAGGAGGAAGAGCG
>NW_005841914.1:415462-434739 GCF_000455745.1 Alligator sinensis
AAGAGCGGGTGACAAACCAAGGGAGCATTAGGTGCATTGCACATTACACTGCAGTTCTTTGTGTTGCCTTCTGTTCTTTTGCAGGCACCAGGAAGCCCAGGTAAGCCTACACAACAAGGCTGGAAGGAGGGGTATCTCGCATTTGGGGCACAGCGCAGGGGATGGAGGAAGCCACGCATTCCACCAACAGGCACCAAACCGCATGCCCGCACCCCCAGGGAAATGCCCCTGGTCCCACAGAAGCAGCCTGGCTTCCAGGCAGCTTGGGCACCAGCACCACAGACAGTCTCTCGCGCCGTCTAATCGATCCATTACCTACTGCCACAGAGCGCTGCCAGCAAGAGCGAGGACTTGGAACGAGCAGCAGGAAAGGGCGGGGGGCGGAGGAGCTCACCCACACGGTGTTTGCACTTCCTCCAGACATGTGTTTTATGTTTGCTTTATTTATGCTAAGTACTCTGGTCTGGCTGAATCTTTGGAGGGTCTGAGGGACACACCATGCCCACGTTTAGGAGATGCCGTAGCATGTGCTGATGTGTCAACTCTCCTTTACAGCCACCTCTGCACCAGGAGAGGTGCCACTGGCAAGACTGACTGCAAGGGTGCTGCGGCCGGCTGTATCACACGACACTGAGCTGTTTCACTACTGCCCCACGGCTCCCCTCACCGGCCTTAGGCTGTAACGTGGCTTTGGGGCCAAGTGTCAGTTGTGTGCATACAGGATCCAACACAATGAGGGGCTCCTGCAATACTGAGAATAAGCAGACTCATGCAAACAGCTCCTTCTGAACAGGGGTAGCACTTAGCACCACCCACACGAGCCCAGAGCGTGTGACCACTCAAAGCTGCATTTGCCCCATGACAAGCAGCTAGGTCTTCTCCCTGCAGTGCTCTTGGGAGAGGAGGGGTGGACCGAGACACAGAAGACAACAGGCTGACCCCTCTCTGGCCCACCTAAACTCCTACTACACACAGGACAATCTGCAACCAGCAGCTGGACACAAAGAGAAGCCACTCTGCCTGGAGTCCCTTCAGCCAGCAGCAGACCTGGGAGTACAGAGCCCACCTCCTACCAGCTTTAAGTGTGAAACCTGCCTGGGACCAGCCGCAGCCCAGAAGCTGCATTACCAATAGATGCTGATGCCTTCAGTGCTGACCAAGGGTTTTTTTTAAAACATAGCCTCCAGCTTAGAGTCTGAAAAGTGAACCCAAAAAAATAAAGGAGCCTGCTGAGCAGCCCGGGAGAGAGAAACTGCATCGCTGGGCCACATAAATCAGCCCCTTCTCCTCCCCCCTCCACCAAATAGTGAAATAATTATCATTGGATCCATTATGGAAATAAATCTACTTTGCACCCTCAATCTGGCACCGCTGGAGATGACGAAAGCCTTCTTCAGGAATTAATTGATCGAGGGATAAACCTGTTAGAGGTATAGATTTACTGTAAACCAAGACCATTAATTTCAGAGTGCTTCGCAGCGCAGCAATCTGCCTAACTTCCCGATGGCTGGGACGCACGAGGAATGAGAAACGCCGCAGGGCCCCAGGGCCGGCGGTGCGGGAAGAGGGCTGGCTGCCTCGTCACTTGGGGC
Organism: Alligator sinensis; assembly: GCF_000455745.1. Taxonomy (NCBI): domain Eukaryota; kingdom Metazoa; phylum Chordata; order Crocodylia; family Alligatoridae; genus Alligator; species Alligator sinensis. Next base: position 417,055 of record NW_005841914.1, read on the forward strand.
CCGGCCGGGAGGCCAAGGCGGTGTGTGCTGTTCCTCCTTGCCCACCCTTCCCTGGGCAGCAGGGTGTGCGTAGAGCCATCTGAGGCTGTGCAAGGAGTATTTTTACTGGATGCAGTTCCTTTCTGTTAAGTTCCCTGGGGGTCCCAATCTTCCTCTGCTGGGGAGGCTGAAGGAAGCTCCTTCCAGCATCCAGACTGCTCAGCCAAGGGTGGCTGCTCCCAAGTTGCCAGGGCATCCCCCTGCCCCATGGGGCAGAGCACACCTGCAGGCTGAGAGCCCACAGGCTGACTCCTGTGGGTTATCACTCCTGCTGGGAGCAGCTCAGGAGGGACCTGATGGATGGAGAGCCCTATGGCGAGGAGGCCCTGGATGGTGGGATGAGCTGAGCAGAAAGGTGCAAGTAAAAGGAAGAGACCAAACACACTGGGACTGGGACAGGGATGGTGAGGGAAACATGAGATGAGGAAGGATTTGGATGCACTGGAGTGGAGCAGCTCCTCTCCCCACGTGCTAGTGTCTTGTTCCCCCCACCAAACACCCAGCTACACCCCAGCTGTGAGAGCCAAGCAAACTAGCTTCCCCGAGCGGCTCTGTCAAGCACCGCAGCTGACCAGCCCCTCTCCCCCCCAGCCCCACATCACATCCCTGCCTGCGAAGTGCATCCCACCTGCTCCCAATCACATGCCCATTCCAGCCACGCAGGACCCATTTCTCCATCACACCCTTTTAAATGCATTTTTAATGCATTTTATACACTGGAGAAGTGACGGGGGCGAGGAGGGGGGAGCGGGAGCGAGAAAACGAGGGAGCTAATTTTGATGTTAGCAGGCAGCCCTCTGCTACTAGTTATCTTGTTTAAGCACATTTTAAATTCTGCCTTGGTCCCTGCCTGGAGCAATAAAGCTTCGACGGATGGTAATTTCTCCCCAGTCCCCTCATGTAACGAGCTGGTGTAGCGGCAGGGGGCGGTGGCCTCCCTCCCACACACAGGCGGGTGCTCCCTCACCCCCCCAGCTCTGTCTCTGTCTGCCGGTTCTTTTGCTAGAGCAAAGTGCCACCTTCTGGCAGACGGAAAGCAAAGAACCAAAAAAGAGGCATTTATCATGAGAAAAGGCTGAGCTTAACCCACTCCGATGCTATGGGGGTTGCAAGAGATGCCGACAAGCAACCTAGCACCCCAAGGCCAGAAGGGAAAGGATGCTTAGTCTTCTGAGGGAGGTAGAGCACGCCTATATCCCCTGCTCCCCAAGTACAAGGCACAAGCTCCATGAAGAACCCCATTCATGCAGCCTCTTCTGAAGCCACGTGCTCGTGGTGGCCAGATCCTAGCACGCTCCCAGCCCTTGCTCCCCCAGTAAGGTGCCCGACGTGGGTGGTACACAGAACGGCCTCGAAGATGGAAGAGCTCACACTCCCCACCCAGAAACTTTGCTCCAGCCCAGTAGGTGCAGTCTCACCCAGCTCTCCTGGGACCTGTGCTTTGGTATTTGCAGGCCTACGTCTATGCTGAAGTTGGAGACGAGAGCAGCAAGCAGCACCCTGGAGCCAGTGTGGAGGGGACAGTGTGCCCACAAAGTGGTGGTGGGCCGTGTAAGCCCACTGGGGATGCCTGGCAAGTACCCGAGCAGCCGGAGCCCCTTCTGTCACGTTACTCTCCCTGACTCTGCCATGGTTAAGGCTGTCTAGGTCAGGTAGACTCCTTGCAATCCCATGTCTGTGGCTTAACAAAGTTCAGTGTCCAACCTGGCACACCAAACTGATTCAGGTCTAATTCCCAGAAGTGGCAGCTTCTTGCTGGGCAGCAGGCAGGAGCACTGCCCACTACTATGGACTCCTTCCTCACACTGAGAATGGCTGGTTCGAGTTTTGAAGCCACATGTTGATGAGGGAGTTGCTCATACAGGAGCCTAATCCGAGGCACAGCCCTACAGCTCCTTCTGCCCCAGTCGCACCTAGGAGCAGTGGGGCAGGCACCCACCAAAAGCAGGGTGCTAAAGAGAGACTCCATCACCAACTCCCTTCCTAAAGCTAATGCTCAGGGCGTGTTGTGCCACCAATAGAGCTAGAGGACCTGGCACCGTGCGTGTGCATGTCTAGCACGTGCGTGCGCACACCGCCCCCCCTCCCCCAACGTCTTGAAGGCTGAAGTGACTGTCACTCCCGCCCTGTCCCTGGGAAGTCCCTGGCCCCACACATGCAGAATTCAAGAGCTGCATCCCTTCGCTGACTGAGATAACGATGCTGTTTGAAGAAGCCTACGGGCATGCTAGAGTGCAGGTTAAATATGGCCCACGTGGGAGTCCAATGCAGGCCAGTGCTACCCAAAAGGAAGGGGTGGAGGGAATAGATGGAGGCATGTGGTGGTATGGTCCTTGCTGACAGTTGTGTATACCCTTGGCCTTGCCTCACCCAAGCCCCCATCTATCCTTCTGCAGCCTGCGATGAGCATTTAGTGCTGCTTTTGCCAGCATCCACCATTGCTCTAAACAGAGTTGCAACAGGGGCAGCAAAACCTATGGCTCTGCATCCGTTAGTGCAGCTCTAGCAAGGGCAAGGGGGAATACTGGGACCCCAGGCTCTAGCACGCTGTGCCTCTCCCCTTAACATGGATTTGCTGACAACTGTCCACCTTCCATTGCACCCAGCTTGGGATGCATGGCTGGGGGCTCACCAAAGAAGAAAAAGGGGCAGCTGCTCTCATCGCCCTCCAACCCCAGAGCCCACTGCTGTCTCGCTGAGGACTCACGACCGTCACGGCCAGGGGCTCCGAACACTGCAGACGTCACGCTGCTGTTCTCCCTGGGACCCGCCACGTTCACCTCCCCATGGCCCCAGACAGCTGATGGATGTGCCTGGACAGGTGGAAACCTGCCTCGACTTGTCAGCAGGACAGCAAGGGCCCTGCAGCCACAGCAGGATGCTGCGCGTGGTGGGAGGGGACCCTGATGACCCTTTTACCCTGAGCATCTCCTTCCCCACTCAGCATACAAAGCCTGGCCAGGCTGCATCTGCAAGCCCAGAATTTGGCTACACAGCTGATCAGATTATGGCGGTCACTGACACATACCCATTACAGCCAGCAGTTTCAAACCCCAAACCTAGGGAGGGGGAGGTCAGGAGAGTGACCTTAAACATAAAGGTGCGAGGGAGTGGGGACCTTGATTCTACCACATCATTTCTACCCGATACATGTCATATTCAACTATCCACAGGGAGACAAGTGAAGGCAGCAGTGTCAGGAACGCTGCACATTGCATATGCACAAGGCACTGGAGCTAGACGCTGTAGATCTGGGTTCAGTTCCTGTTGCTGCCACTAACTTCTCGTCTGACCCTGGGCAAGTCACTCCATCTCTCCCTACCTCATTTGCACAACAGGGTGGGCAAGTCTGTCTAATCCCATTTATGCAGATAAGCAACTTGGGGCCCACCCTGCTTTCTACCTGGTGCCTGTACAGCACCTTGCACAAGGGGTCTTCATCTCTGTTGCGCTCTACAGCTGCTCCCACATTAATATACAACAACTCAGTCCTGAATGCTGGAAGGCTTGCTTCCGCCACGGTTGACTCATGGTGACCAGCTACATAGACATGAACTCCTAATGGGCGATACTGGGATTTGAACTGCCACAGGACAAATGCATCGGTGGTGGAAGCCCTGGGGCTTCAGAGGAGTTCCTGCAGGACCGTGCCCCTCTGGGGTACTGGAAGTCAGGGGAAGCGAGGAAAAATAGCCTCTGGACTGCCCCAGCCCTCCTAGCCAGGGCTAAGCTTTCAACCGGCGCACCGACAAGAATATCAAATAGAGGCTCAGCATACCCAGCAGCAACCAGGGAGCTCTGAGACACTGCTGTGAACAGCCCATTTGGACAACCCCCGTGAGCCCTCCCCTCCCCTCGTGGGAGGGAAGCGGCACCATAGCAACACTACCTCCTGCTGACACCGATTCATCCTGACGGGTGCTTAAATGCAGGATAAGAGGCTGCCGGATAGGCAGTGATCAGGGCACCGTGACACCTGGTAGGACAGCCCAACTGAGTCTAGCAGCAATGCAAGGCTGCCCTGGATTAGTACTGGGATGGGAGCAGGGCATGAAAAGGGAGGTGTCAAAGATGGAGTACTGTGCTCCCAGGGCTGCAGTCCTTCCCCGGAGAGTTTCTTACAAGAAGAGGTACTTGAAAATGAGGCAGAGACACCACAGCTGCCCTATGTCATTAGTCTGGGCCTCTCCAGCTCTCCTACTACTTTCAGCAGCTTGCAGCACAAGGGCTGCCTCAAACCCTTGAGGGCACCAAAACCCAGGAGCTAATCAGAGCTGGAGGGCAGGAATTTCAGATTCATGGAGAAGAGGCACAGAGCTCAGACAACGAGGGGGCTAGCCGTGTACGTCACTTCCTGCTCTAACTGCTTCACACTGCTGTGCTACTTTGGTGTTCAACCCCAGAAGCGGCTGCATTGTAGGGGACGGTTCAGTGACCTGCTTGAAGAGAACGTCTGGTCTTTACCCAACGGCCACGGAAATCACTGGAAAGATTCTTCCCAAATTTCAGCAGGCTTTGAACCATCACCCTGGCCCTTAGAGAACAGAGTTTAGACAGTAAAGAGAGAAAAGCCACCTATTCCAGCTCTCCATTTCCTAGAAAGGCAGCAGCATCTTTTGTTCATGTCCCGAGCCGAAGGACTCAGCACATGCCCAGCACTGACAGTATCACTGTGCAGAGAAGACCCCATCAGCTGCAGCGCTATTGCCAGGTGCTTCTATCAGGATGGAAAATACCAGGAGTTCCAGCCAACATATAAACCCCTCTTCTCCTAGAAACAGCTCCCATCACCTCATCCTATGCCGCTGCATTACACCCCCCAACTTTTACCTTTTGCTTCGGAAGTCTTTGCACAGACAGACACGTGCAGAACGACACTGATATGGAACTATTAGCACTGAAGCAACTCAGTCCTGCTTTTACAAGGCAGGACACAGTTCCCGTCGCCCTCCATCATTTGCAAGCCTCTCCGCGACGCTGGGCGAGCAAATAACTCTTCCCCATTGATTTTACCAGTTACCATTTGCTAGCAATACTTCCACCTTCCCCTCGAGCCTCTAATGCAGGAGAAACCCTCCGGCTCTACAGTGATTACTTCCATTTCCTGTCCACAAGCATCTTTGCTGATGCCAGCAAGAACAGGCAGAGACGCTGGGGTTAGCAGTTGCTAGCAGCTGCAGAGCCAGCGGGGAGGGGAACCTGCATGAGGGAACTCGGCCTAGTAAGCCATACTGCTGGGCAGGGCTACTTGGCAGGATTAGGCCTCAATCCAGGGGCAGGACAAAGTGTCCAGCACCTCCCAAGAGGCATTCAGGATCTTGCCTGGGCTCTGAGCCGGTTGAGACAGCTGCTGCGGTGCAGGGTGCAGAGAATAAAGCAGAAGGTGACAACACAGTGCAGGAGCCCTCGGACAAGGGGAAAATAGGTTCCCATTGCTCAGATTCCCAGGCCAGCCCCTCACAACAGCAAGACACAGATGCAGAATTACTTCCACCCCTCTGCACTGTGGTGGCAAAGATCAGGCAGGATTGCTTCACGGACTGAAGTGCCATAATAAGCACCGTCTCCTTTGGCTTCTCTTGAAGGGGAATATCGGAACAGGCTCATGAAAGAAGCCATTTGACTAGGAGTGCAGCTGGGCTGGTACTGCTATAGTCATCCCAGAAAGCACCTCTGTGTATCAGGAATGACCTGTGCTCGCAATTTGGTGAGCAACAGCTGCAGCCCAGCCGAGGCAATCAAATCATGGCTTCCTTTTCCTGTGCTTGGCCTTTCAGGAGTGCAGCTCTGCTGGTTGCTGACTCAAGCCCAGCTCACTCGTGTACCTCACCGCAGAGGGGCTGGATGGCACTGGAAGCTTTGCAGCAGCAGCCAATGCATCTACCACCCCAAGGAAGTCTGGCTGGACAGGCAGCTTGGCTCATGCCTTTATCTGACTGCTACGCATCACTTTTCCCTGCCCTCCATCCTGCTCAGCCACAGATATTGACTGCTCAGTGATCATGGCTACCAGGGGAGCTGCTTTTTTTCAGATATAACCCCCAGTAAGGGCAGGCAACATCAGTCCCTCATTTCTATTTGATGCACTTCCATACATGATACCTCTCCAAGGCATCCCTGACAACACAGGATTAAATCCATACAGACCAAACATATTTCTCACTCCTGTCTATCCCCCAGGTGACCGGGTTTTCACAGAAGGCAGAATAACAATAGCATCCCTGCAAGTCAGGCCTACTTACTTAATGCAACCGATGATGACCTGGGTCAGAGGGTAGATGAGGGGCTGCAGGACCTCACTGGGGTAGATCGTGCTCAGGACCCGGCACCAGAAGTACAAGCAGTGGACGTACTGCCAATTGTAGACGGATTGGTAGTTCTCCTGTAGAAGGCAGACAGGAACACAGGCTTGGAAAACGAGGCATGGGTCACACCTGGATTCCACAGCAGACGGGCAGGCTGCCATGCAGACAGAGCAAGGAAGCTTGCAGACGCAGCTGGGACAGCAGCGAGTTATTGATGGCAGGCTCGGGGAAGGTGCTGGCTCAGAGTTCAAGAGATTGTGAGAAATGAAGTCTGGGCAATGCCTTGGAAATGTCAATGGTTGTGTGGTGCTAGCTGTTATTTGGAGGGAAGGTAATACCACGTGCAATGTGCTTTTTGGCAGCTCGCCTTCAGGCATGGAACACCTCTATTGAACACCTGGCCCCTCACAGAGACAGACCGTGTAGGAGCCTTGGGGAACCTTCCTTCCACCATTAAATGGGGATGGCCCCAGTCCTCCTTAAACAGCCAGGCTGGGAGGTGCTTCTTTCACAACCTAGCAGACTTCCTTCCAAGTCTCTGGACATGGCAAGGCAGAGAAATGAACGTCGATAGCTAGATAGCAGAACCTGCCAGGACCTGCCTCTCCTTTCAGCTATACACCGAACCCGTGTCTGCTCCCAAACTGCACGAAACCCCTCTACCCTGAAATCAGCTGAGATAGGGAAATCGGCTGGAAAAGCAGTGTGGTGGCCAGCTTCTGCCACCAGGGGGCTTTACTCCCCTGAAATTCTGTATAAGGATCATCCCTTGCTAGTGTGCTCCAAGGTGCCTTCACCACCAGAACATGTGTCATGCTGCTACAGCTGGCCAGTACAGCACTGACTCCTCCTGGGGGGGAGAGGCTGGGGGTGGGGTCATCTCTCAGCCCTGACTCCCATGCCCTGGGCTTTGGCATGGGTCCCACACTGACAGCCTCCTCTCACCAAAGCCAAGAGCAAGACAAAGCAGGACTGAGAGCAAGCGTTCAGCTTCCCCTCTCTACCTCAGCCCAATGCCTTCAGGATAACTAGAAGAGACGAGGCCAGGGGTCGTGCCTGGGTTTAACATGGGCAGCATGGCAGGCTGCATTGTCCATCACAAGCGATATGACCAGGCAGTGTGGGACAAAGGCTTCTACTAACATTTTTAAGCAAGTAAGGGATGGCTTCCCTTGCCCTCATCTGCACTCTACTTGTGGACAGTCTCAGGGGAATCAAAGCCCCATAAGGAAACAGCCCTTTCACTAGCATTTCCCATCCAAATGAAAACCCCTAAAGTCCCAACGAGGAACTTCTCCACCTGCAGGCAGACCCACCAAGCTGGGAGAGCTCAGCAAGAACCTCAAGTGTTACGGCCTTCCAATGCTGCCCCTAGCACGGGCACTGGGCTCCATACTTCTCCCCCAGGGGCACTGGGACCGGTCCCTTGAGAGGGGTGAAGTGCTGACTATCATGACCCAGAAACCTAAGCTGAAGCTGAGGTAAAGGTTTAGCACTCCAGGCTCACTCTGCTTTCCCGGGCACTTTCCAAAGGTCATTCCTTACTGGACAGGTCAGGATCATGTGCTCCAACCTCCCATTCAGGCCATGCAGACCTGTCAATGGCCCCAAATCCACCCTCCAGCATCACCCTGCTCATCTGAAACCAATCAACTCATTGTGGGGATTTGCGTGCATTGGCCACATTGGTGTGGTTTCAGCTTCCCTCAAGCCCTCTGGGCAATCAAGTGGCTTTGGGTCCTATCTGTTGAGGGCAGAGGTGTGGGAAGCTAACACAATCCCATTAAGCCCAGATGCTGTTTCTCTCTGCCTGGTTTCGCCCCCAGCCTGAATGCCCAAGACATTTATGCAGTAACCAGTCCCACGAGACACGAGCGCTACCGAGTTAACAGGGGTTCGTTTTCCTGTCCACTGTGAGGGCTGGATTGGCAACCTGACTCCAGACAGGCAGGTCAGATGGGAAATAGCCCAAATCAAGGCTGCCCCAGAGGGATGTAGTTGCTCTGCTCAGGGGAGTTCACCCATGGTGCTGAGCAAATACAGGCTGCAGCTGAGGAGGTAGGGTTGATCTGCCAGGCTGACACTCCTGGAGGGCCACAGGCTCATGATCTTCTCTCCTCAGGGGTCTTGCTACGCATTTAAAATACTCCCACTACACACAGGAGGACGTGTCTGGTGTGGGAGAAGATCCACCAGGATCTATTGAGCCTGGGGTGAGAGAGTCACTGGATCAGGGGCAGGATACCATTCCCCTATACAGTTGCGCTCCAGCCAGGGAAGCACAGCAGCCTGCCTGTAGCAGAGCTGTTGAAAGAGCTAAGCTCAGTTTGCTGGGGGGCAGCTTCTGGTTGTAGAGAGAAGAGGCATTTCGACGGCAGTTCTCAGCCAGAGCAACCTCTCCGAGAGCAAGCAGAAGCACCGAAGGAGAGACAAGAGTTTACCTCTCTCCTCAGCCCACTGCATCTTAGGCTGCCCAGGATACAAGACACGGCACAGGCCACTCAAGCTCACCCACCCAATCACAGGTGTGTTAGGGCAGCTCATCAAATACCCCTCCCCGTCCCCACACCCTGAGGTACAAGTGCACGGTTGTAGAGCCAGCTACCCACCTTCTTCTTCATGGTCATGGCGCTGCGGAGGTGAATGGCCAGCTGGCGGATGTAGATGAAGGCATGCTGGTAGGACACGTGGGTGTCTAGGGCATACATCACTGCCAGGGTCCGCTGCATGAAGTTGATCATGGGGAGGGCGTTGGGGGAGGTGAAGCGGGAATTCTTCACAAACGCGATGTACATTTGCTGCAGGGAAAAGGCACCCGGGGTCAGAAAAGAGCTGGGTGGAGGAGGGGCATATCTCAGTGAGGCCATAGACACAGCAGGGTTTCTGGCATGGCACTGATCAGGAAAATCTGATCCAGACAGCCTTGGAGACTGCTAAGCAGGCAAAACCAGCCGTTCCTGTCACCGCTCTGCCAGCGAGACTGCAGCTGGGTCCACAGAAGTGAGCAAGAGTGCTCTCTTAGGGTCACCCAGCCATGAATGCATCATGCCAGCCTTGGGATTGGTCTGTGCAATGCACAAGTCCACCTCCCTAGAAACAAAATTCCTTTTCCTCAGGTGCCCAGTGGCCTGGCTGCCCTCTGTCCCTGCCACCATGGGCACAGAGGATTTCTGACCATAGACAGCAGTGAGCATGCCATCCAACCTCTACTCTGGCACATCCCAGCAGCACACAACTCTGACAGCTCGCCCATCATGCCCTGGGAGGCAGAGAAATCACACGACATCAGCCTGCAGAGCAAACCCCGCCACTACCTTGAGCACCGGGTTCAGGTAGAGCTCCTTTTTGTGCCGGCAGACTTTGTTCAGCACCAGGAAGGCCAGGACTCTCACAGTGTCCTCCCCTGTGCTCCACAGATGTATGGTTTGCTGGGGAGGAGGAAAACAAAAGGGGGACACATAAGCACTGCACAAGTTCCCATCTTGGTAAAGAGGCCAGAGGGCTTCCTCACTCTGGGGTCTGGAGAGGGAAAAGGGGCTACACTTGGACAGCATCTGGCACGATGGGGCTCCAATCCCAGGCAACACCCCCAGAGCAAGCTCAGTATCCTGCCTCAAACAGGGACGTGGGGGAGGCTGGCATCTCCACCAAGGTTCTCGTTCCTGCTGCCGAGGAAGCAGTTTTTTCCTGGCTGCAGCACTCAACAGAGGCCTTGAAACACAAGATCTAAATGATCTCGGGGCAACACATTGCCACCCAGACAGCATTCCCACCCCACTCACACACCGCACTACAGTCTTGGAAGATGTTTCACATCACCAGTTGCCCCCTCTCATGATCCACGCCTCCACCCATGCTTTGTTGCTGCAAAGTGATCAGCAGTTGTGACTAAGTTGCTGTAAAAATATTCCACCCCCAGCTCCCCCGAGTCAAGCGCTAGCATACACACAGACTGAATGCTGCCATTCCTGTACCCGTGCTTCAGAGAGAGACAGCTTTTCTGTACTATTTCTGGGACCCTCTGGGGTGAGCATGGGGGCAGTGCCATGCATCATAAAAATTAACTGGGGGCACAAAGGCATAGTGCCCACTCTCTCAGTGCCATGGCTGGCATCATAACTTACTGATAACCATGAGCTTAAAACAGGGATGTCTAGGAGCCAAACAAGCTGTCAGTGTTAACCAAGGAGCCCCTACTCTGTATGCCACTAGGGAAACAGGGACAAACACACTCCCATTCAAAAGAAAAATCTCTAGGGCATTAGTTAACACATGCACAGCCCAACAGGGTACTGCTGTATTAGCCATGATTGAAGCAAAAGTGCATCTGATGCATCCGGTTCAAAACAACACTGATATCACCTGTGGCTCTTTGCCCATGACACAACCCTGAACCATGGACTGAGAGTTACTGGCCTCATGGGACTAAAAGAACAGCCAGGCAGAGCAGACAGACATGGAGCAGGGGTAGCCCTGAGACTGCTCCATCCTGGGATACAGCCCAACTCCTGAAGGCCATGAGAGGTCCAAGGCAGGGGAAGGGATGGAGGAAGGGGACCCCCACAGGGCCTGACGTCAGTAACGTCCATGCACGGACTTACCTTGAGCAGCATGCGGCACTGCTTGGGGAAGGACAGGTAATAAGGCACGATGGTGTTCACATGCTGCAGGACCGCGGCTCCCACGGAGGCTTCTGTCAAGCAGGACAGGAGCTGCAAGAGGTAGATCCAGCAACTGTCCAGTCAGGCCTGGGGGCTGTCACCACCACCCACCCCTTCTCATGCATGTGTTAGACAGCCACATCCCACTGTTGCCACAGAGGCATGACTGGCACGATACCCCAGACTCCCGGTTTCGGGGGGACACTCCTCGCTGCCATGCAGACACTTCCTCAGGGAAAACTGAACATCAAACCCTCTGCTCTCTCCCAGTGGAAACCACTCCCAGCTGAGGAGTTTGCTTCTGTTTCAAGATCTTAAAGCCACAGAAGTTTGGGAAACTATTTAACCTGCTTCTGGCATAGCTCAGAGCTCCAAAAAGTCACTACAGGAAACAATTCTTCCCCTTAATGCTTCTCTCATCTACTTGGTGACTAGACAGGACTGAGCAGAGCCACTGCCCTGCCGAGCCTCTGTGAGGCCTTCACACAGCCATGGGACAGGGAAATCATCCAGAGCCTGAGAAGCCAGTGGCAGGCAGGTACATACATGGGGACAGAGCAGGCGCTCAAGACGCCTGTCACCTGCCTTGCACCAGAGCTCCCACGCGCTGGCTGCAATCCTCATATCAGCTGCTCACAGGAGGCCCAGGCCCTGAAGGGAACGGCTCCGTGAACAAGATGGGGATTTTGTGGCAAGTCATCCCACCCACCTCCAGCCTGGAAGGACGCTGGCGCTCTCATCCCATCTCCCTGGCTTTCCTTCCCCTACATTCCCACTGCAGGCTGAGCAATCTACCCATCACAAATGACAAAATCCCCACTCTCTCTCACGCTGCGGGGGTGCAGGATGAAATGGCATGTTGGCTTCTCCCAGCCTTTGGGGGAGGAGGGTGGAAATGCAGCACTGAAAGTACAAGGATGCCACACTTGGAAATCTATATGTGAATAACCCGGCATAGGTGGGAGCTTTTAATGAGGTAGAATGAGGCAGGGCAGATGTGAGGTTCAGCCTGCCAACTGGAACCTCTCTGCAAGTTTCAGCAGAAGGAAGGGACAGTCATTAAACCCCAAAAACACTAGTGGGGGAGACTCAGGAACAGGGTCAGTGCCTTAAACTGCTTCTGTCTGACCGGATTCCACAGGTGTGAAATGAAAGCCAGAAAGGTCCAAGAGATGATCCAGGAGGGAGAGGTGGTCAGCGGGGATGGATCCCTGTCACCCTTTCATCAAAGCCAGGGACTTCAGTTAGGTTAATTATTTAAAAAAAAAAAGCTCCCTCCCATGCCACAGTTAGAGAAAAGGGGAGTCCAAGGCACTGCCAACACCCAAGGCTTCTGTTTCGGCAGGGAGTCAGCAGGGAGACATGCCCAGATGTCCCCTAGCAAATGGACACCACTCTGGGCAGCAAGACAGGACAGCAAAAACCTATCTACATCCCTCCTTTGGAGCTGATTGGAAGCAGCTAAAGATGGAAATCCTTGCCTCTCCGGGAATCTCCTTCCACAGAGAAACTGGGTTTGGACAATTAGAGCAAATGACGCCGCAAACATCTGCTCCATTAACCGGCTCATTTTAAAGGGGCCGTCAGTGGCAAGTCAGACGTTTGTCTCCCTTGTTCCTCAATCCATGATGCCCTAAACATGAGACTGCTTGTATCAGGAATCCCAGGCCCTCCCAAAAGCACAGCCACAGCCGGGGCCTTAAAGGAATCCCAGGACCTCCCAAAAGCACAGCCACAGCCGGGGCCTTTACCTGGACAGTGCAGCTCAGGTACATCTTGATATCCAGTCGCAGCTTGGCCCAGAACGGGCTGGTGGAAGGCAGTACCAGCCTGGAAATAGGCAAGAGCTGGGTTGAGAGCAAGGAAAGCAGCATGGTTTGAAGCAAAAAAGCAATCAGTGACAACCAAGAAGTCAGGGAAAAAGGTTAATTTGGGGTCAAAGAACACATTTCCTTTTGGCTGCGTTTGTTTTAAAGGGTTTCATTAAATTAGTGTGAGGGAAGCTTCAATGGGGAAAGCTGCTGCCAAATGAAAACTCAACCTCTTATTCTCAAGTGTTAAAACAAATGTTCAGATTCCCCCACTACTTGTTCAAATCCACCCCCCACCATCGCCTCCTGCTGCTATTTGGCAAAACCAAGGCTAATCTGCAAAACGTTTTGGTATCACCGAGTCTCCATTTTGGGGCTGAACAAAAAAAAAAATAAAAGTTCTCTCAGAACGAGAGGGGGGATGATTTGTTCTGACATCCGTCAGCTGGAAACTCCTAGGCAACCAGCATGCTCTGTTCAGCCAGGCGAGGGGGCCATGGAGGCATCAGACTCATTAAAATGAAGGAACAAGGCCTCGTCCTCAACAAGGTGCTGCCAGCCTGCAAGAGGGGATGCCAGGAACAGCAGTACGAGCAAAGCACCGTGGTGTAGCCTGCCTGACAGAAGAGATGCTGAACTGGAGTGGAAGGTAAAGGTGTCTGACAGCTCTGGTAGAGGCCCCATTTACCTTTGCAGGTACTGCTGAGGCTGTTACTTAAAAGCAGCATTTGGTTTCCGTTAATAGTAGAGACGTGTGATCTGACACGTGATCTGTGTTGCTCAGGCCTACTAGGCAGGAGGAGGAGCTGTTCCCCACTGTGACCACCTCACAGCCCAAGCACAGGAACTGGGATCTACATTTCACATAGGCCAGCAAGGAACCCAGTGCTTCACCCATCCCAGCTCCCATAATATTTGGCAGGGACTGCCTTGGACCACAATGCACTTTCCAAACCTAAGGAGAGCGCCTGGCTTGGCTCTACCCCCTGCTTAAATGCAGCCACCTCTGGGGTGGACTACAATGAAAATGACAAGAGTTGAAGGCAAGACGACAAGATGAGAACAGTCTCCAGCTGGAACAGGACGGGGAGAACAGATGACTGTAGCCTCCTCACAGGGAGCCTGGCTGAGGGGCCAACATAACCCCCCGCAGCTTGCATAGTGTGGTAGAGGATCTCACCACTCCCTAGAAGGCCCTGGCCTTTAGTTCCAGCTGCCTCATCCTGACCACCACACTGTGGCACTAGGTCAGCACACTCACAGCCAAGTCTGCTCTTGACCCAGCCTCCAGCGCTACTTCGTGCTGCCCCAGTGACCCACACAGTTCTCCCCTCCCAGTGCAGACCCTAAGCATCTAGGGGCACGAGACACAACCTTAGGCCATGGCTGTTTAGCTGCCAGCCAGAATCTGAGAGCACTAAACTATGCACGCGAGTCAGATGCTCTCCCTTCTCCAGGCAAGTCAGATGACTGGGGCCAGGAATGCAATGCGAAGATCCTGGACCCAGGCCAGCTTTCAGGAGAAAGGGATTAATTGTACCCTCATTCGCCCAGTTGCTCATTGTTATTCTCCATTTCACCCATGAGCTAACACTGACCGGGTCACACCAGGGAGCTCCAGCCTGCCATGCTTCAGGCTCGTGGGCCTAAGGCATTAGCAGCAATAAACAGCTAAAGCACTGGGTTGGCTTGCTGTAAAGTCACATGCCTCAAGGGCAAGCGGGACAGCTGCAAACCACCTTCCCCTTCCTCACAATAGGACCTCAGATGCCTCAAAGCGTGCCTGGGCAGGAGGAAAGTCCCCATGCTGGTACATGAGGGTAGTGGATGCCCACCTGATACAGGACACTGGAATCTGGTCTTCAGGGGCTATGCCCCTTTTCAGGAGGGTTGAAGATTGGGGATAAGAAGCCCATAAACATTGGGATAGGCAACAGACTTCCAGATAGGCAGGTTACAAGACAAAATAAGTCCAGGCAATGCCCTTTGGTACAAGGAAGAAGCACTCAACTTACTTGGATTTGTCTTTCAGCACCTTCACCTGAAGCAGCTTCTGCAGGTGGCCAAAGAGGTCCCGAATGCAAAAAGACACCAGAGCGTTGAACACTGGACAGAAGAGAATGGGATGGTAAAGTGCTTGCAAGTCTGGGACTCAGGCTCCCCAGTGCTACTGCAGTATAAATAAGCAGGACGCCACCCCCAGAGTTCACCCAGCTTTTCTAGAGCAATGGCTGCAGACAGTATGTTCGTCCTATGAGCTGTATTGCATTAGAAAAGAGGGTTGCTGGGTTTTTCCTCCCGAGAGGAGAATGCGAGGTGTACAAACCACACATTGAGCAAAAAAAAGGGGTGATAGGGGCTGCTGAGGCTCAACAAACCCTGCCTTGCCACACTTGGGGATGGCATCAGGTCTGGAAGGCAATGATGAGAGTGGAACGGGCAGCTCAGCTGGTGACTGAGTGAGGTTGGCAGAAGGTTCCAAGCCTCCTTCAAGAGGTCACCAGCCTAGCACTGCCCTCTGAGCTCCCTGTGGCCAGGCAGGCCTGGGGACAGACTGCCAAGAGTAGACAGACACTGAATCAAAAGCAGCCAAGTCCAGCCATTGACAGGGACTGAAGGCCCTCTCTTTGTGCTGGTTACGTGTCTTGGGAACAGTGTACTGGCCCTCCTTGGGGTGGACTGGCTGTGCTGCCATGCTGGAGTGGAGAGGCACTGACAAGGAATTGTAGAGACATGCTGCAGTGTTGGATGAGGGCTGCTGGAGAGGAGAGAGGGGCGTAGCACTGTCTCAAACCCAGCACTGCTTCAGGGGCAGGCTCTAGGCAGGGGCATTACACAGCTTTGTCAAGCAGCCAAGTCTTTCCTAAAGAACCATAGGCTGCTGCTGAGTTTCCAGGGGATGGATATGCATAAACTTGGCCCACTTAATTTCCACCCATTTCCCCAACTTTGTCCTCAAAGGCTTCATCATCACCCTCCCAAACCCGAAGCCCCTGTTCCAACCCTCCCACAGACCCAGTCAGGGCAGCCTTAGTCAGAACCAAAGCTCTCACCAGCACTGTCTGTGACTTTGAATTTGCTGGGGTCAGCTCCACCCTCATCTCCTTTGGTAGTTGCCACAGAAGCTTTAAAGGCCTGAGTGATCTCGTGGAAGATTTTGGGCGTCAGCCCCTTCTGGAAAGGAAGAATAGGGAGAAGTGAGAGTCCTAGCCAGGACCTGTATTCATTCATTACTAGTCATCTCTTACTGCTTTGTGTCAGGACATCTCAAAAGCACTGGGCCCAGGAAGGGAAGCATCAAAATCCTCTTTACAGAGGGAAGAGTGATCTGCAACATCTCATAGTATTCTAAACCTAAGGAGGTGTCTATACAGCCCAGGAGTTGTACAGTGCCAGCGTGATTCCCTGCCTAGAATACACATTCACGAGGGCTGTAAGTCCGGTCACTGACATCCACAAAGGATCAGGCCCTTAGCTATGGAGAGGACGAAGAGCAAGAGGTGACACCATGGGCAGAGGCAGACTGGAGAGAAAAAAAGTCAGGGCCTGATTTACAGCCTGGCTGCACATGCAGTTGGTATTGCATTAGTGCTTCTGGTGCCCTCACAATGGTACAACCCTGTATGGTTTGGTATAAAAATCTCTCATACTCAACTTACTCCCCCAGGAGGCAGGGGAGGAGCTATGCTGGCGTGAAGGAGCCTTTATGCTGTTATAGATGCAGCTGTATACAGGGGCTATGCCAATGCAGCTCTTTTGGTACATAAACCACTGCTGTGTATCAGCACAAAACCAGTGACTGGAGCAGGCCTGGCATAATAGACAGGGCTGCCCATACACTTGGCTACTAGCAGGCTGAACCAAATGCAGCATGAGACACAGCCAAGTACAACGCACCTCAAGTCAGAGTCTCAGCACTGCGCTTGGGAGGGGATTTTAACTTGGGCTTGCACCCTCAGCGCTCTCTGCCCTGCCCCCTCCCAGCACCTTATCCCCTGGCCCTCACCTTTGCAGCCTGCTTCCACTGCTCCACCATCTTCAAGCTCACAGTGATGAAGTCGACTTTTTTCCGTCTCACGGTTTCTTCTTCGTTGTCATCGTCATCATCGCTCACTTCCTATGGCAGTTGGAGACAACAGGTCTGATGCCATTTGCACAGAGCTCTACTCTCCTCAATGCTTCACCCTCTTACCCCCGCCACCCCTGCAAAGGAAGCCTGATAAATTGTTCATGGCTTCAATATTGGCTCTCATTGATGCCTATAGACAGATCATTGGAAATACAGCCTCACAAACCCAGAGGAACATTGCAGCATTACTCAGATGGAGTAACAGGAGACCTGCCGTAACAGTTCCATGCCAGGAGGTTGGCACACAGGTAAGGAAAAAGGGAACTTTACAGGGTGGGGTAGTAGTAAGTAAGGGTGCCTCACACTGGGGAACTCCTTCCAGGTCTCCATTTCCATATTAAAAAACACAAAGTGCACACAACTCTTCTGCATCCCAGGGACACTCAGTCCTTTCACTGACAAGAAAGGGCTGTGAGATCAGGGAGGGCCTGGCATGGCTGCAGAAATGCTAACTGAATCTTTACATGCATGACCACTTTCAGCATTACAAGTCTAACCACCTGCAAACCTGCACACAGGCTTCCAAGGAGGCACTTCCCACCACTGTTAGCCCCTCTGCACCCACACAAGCCAAAACTGAATGCAACCCTTGTACAGTAACTCATACAAATGTTTATGCCTTCTTGCAAGTGCCCCCTTCCTCTCTCATACAGGCCCAGTACCTCCAGCGTGTCAGGGAGCATGTGCAGCCCTTTCTCCCCCTCTTCCTCGGAGCTGTCCGAGTCATCGAAGTTCAGCAG
>NW_005841914.1:434770-439643 GCF_000455745.1 Alligator sinensis
TTCCAAGAACTTGTAAAACTCCGGATCTCTCTCCTTCAGCCGGGACAGCTGGTCTTTGTGTTCAGACGCCTTCCCCTTCCTCACTTTCCTAACAAAGTACAGTAACACTCAGTTATTGATCCAGCTCTAAGGCTGTGTGTAGATGAGATGAGAGGCGTGTGTGCACGACACTTTAAAGCAGACTAAATGCTCTTGTACCGCTTTAATAGTGTCAGTGTTTGCACACCTCAGCGGTGTATTGCACATTAATTCCAGTCGCTGTAGGAAATTCAGTGGCATAATGTGCCTTAAATGACTTGGGGCGCAGCAAACTAAAACTCCTTTGAGGAGTTTTAGTCTGCTGTCCCTACAGCTGTGGAGCGAAGCACCGGGCTCTGTGCAGCTCTGCAGAAAACCCTGCAGGCAGCCTGGCAGCAGCCTGGGAATGCGGGCTCCACCCAAGAGAAGTGGCGAGCCTGATGGTTTTTTTCCCCACCCCCCTAGAGCCTGCCTGCCTGAGCTGCACAGGGGCCTGGTGCTTCCCTCTGCGGCTGCGGGGCCCACTGGGACCACCTGAGCTGGGTGCCTGAGGGTGGGTGCTGCCTGTGGGGGGCTGCTGCTGCCGCGGAGGGAAGCCCCAGCCCCCCCCGCAGCCCAGGGACCGCTCCGCCAGTCAGCAGCTCGCCCTCCCCTCCCCTCCCCGCCACAGAGGCTGGCAAGTCTGCGGGGTGTGTGCACGACACGGGGATTTAATCAGCCCTAAATTGAAGCGATGTTTTTTAAAACCCACCACTTTAATTTAGGTCCCCCGCTTTGTCTACACACACCCTAAGACTGCACTTGACCTTTCCCAAGCAAACCACGCCAAGTTGTCCATACAGGTGATAGAAAGCATGTTTTAGAGCTACTGGCTCTCCTGAACTGGACCTACAGCACCTTGGATACTGAGAGTCTTCCACTGTTTGTTTTGGAAAAACCCCATCACTGTTGGGTTAAAACCAGTTTCCATTTCTATGGCTTGCCAAAACCCTTTGCTCAGGAAGGCTTTGCTATCAAGTCAAATTTCAAAGGGAAGTAGAGATTGCTCTCCTTGACATTCACAGGGAAATGCAGTACTCTGGAAACTTGGTAGAGACAAGCCAAAATATGACATCACCCTTAAAACAAAGCAACACCAGTGAAAAACGTTAAACGCTGTTAGGGTGGAAAAAAATTGCGCAACGTGTATCACTATGAACTGTACAAAAAGAAAATCCCAGGAACTTTTCACTGTAAAACGAGCAAAATAAAAATCTACCCTTAACTCCATCAGATGGAAGAGTTGCCCTTCTTCTTACTGCACATGCAACGTGCTGCAACGTCAAGGGCAGCAACGGAGTCAAAAGTCTACCCGAGCTTTTCCAACCAACTTTAATTGAATGCCACACTCGTATTACAGACAGAACCAAGTCTGCAGGGCCAGTAACAACACAGCTGTCCCCTGGTAAGTTGTAATTTGTATCAGACAGGACTTTCATGTGACCTAGAGCAGGCTAAAGGTTTGGACCCACACCCTGGCTAAGGGGATCCTGTCTCGTTTCTGTCCAACCTTCTGACTAGAACAAACCAGGTCTATTTTAAGCTTATTTAAGACAGCGTATTTAGAAGTGAAAACATTTTGAGGGGCATCTCAGGATAACACAAGAATCCACGTGTTAAATGACTATTTGGGGAAATGTGAAATACAAAGAACCTCTCTTACTTTTCTGCCATTTTCATTTTGATGGGTTTCTTTTTCCTGCCACCTTCTTCCTCATTCTGGCTTTGCTTCCCTTTAATGCCTTCTTCTGCCCGCTCCAAAGTCTCTTCTAAGTCACCTTCAACTTCCGACTCAAACCCAGAGGTTAAAAATTCGTCTACGCTCAGATCCACGAGTTTCCTAGTTCCAGAAGGAGGAGAGAAAAGAGAGAGGGTAAAAGCGCATGCAGGATTTGAAATGCACCCGAATTTAGTTTCATGTCATATCACATCCCACCCATCCCAACTAGACCATAACGTTCAACACGATCAGTTTTTACCAAAGAAAAGCATCAAGTTTAATCTGGATGTCAACAACCACTCGAACAGATAACTTTAGGGCTTGATAAAATCCTGCTCCTGCCAGGTTTCACCAGGGGTCTTCACACCAGATAAAGAAATAAGTACTTAACCTGTAAAAGTACTGCCCCTTGGGTCGGGGAGATACTGGGGTTTGATTGTAACACAGCAGACACTCCCAAAAAGCCAGCTTTGGATGAAACTGTGGCAGGGTAATAACATGTGACCTTCCCTGACCCTGTGCCGATGGGGTTACACACAAAGCATAGTGCTTGGCAGGCTGCAGTGCTATCAGAGGGCAGGACGGTCTTATACCACCATAGGCCAGCCCGGGCGGCTTGCTTACAACCTCTCACGCACTTTCTTCCAGGCAGAAAGGAGGACTGCAAGCCCACAGGCCTCCTGTTTCAATACGTGCCTGCAATCCAAACACTAAAACCAACCCCTAAAAAAAAATAACCAGGTTAGTTGCCCATGAGATTTTCCCTTGTAATTGCCAGCCACGTGGGGTGGGAAGTCCCACTGGAAGATGCTGGCTGGAGTCGACAGCTTGGTCCCCGTGCCCGTGGTGGCATGGCAGGGGGCTCTGATATTGTACCCACGCCGGGTGCTCTCAGCAAGCAACCCCAGCACCCAGTGGCTTTGCCCCCACTGCTGCCCCAGCCCAGGAGGGAGGGATCAGGGGCTCTGCACCCGCCAGCCCAGTTGGCTCCACGCTTCGCCTGCGGCCCCTTATCCCCTGCCAGGGGCCCATGCATGTGGGCACTCCAGGGCTTCTCCACACATGGGGGAGAGCTGGTGCACAAGGACTGTGCCCGTGCCCGTGCCCCTCGCACTGGATGGGGTGCTCAGCCCAAAACAGCCCCCAAAGGAGCTCACTGCACCCCTGCCCTGCAGCACGCTGCACCCCTGCCCCTGCCCCTGCCCTGCAGGCTGGGCTGGACCCAGCTGGAGGCCCCCGCAGCGCTGCAAGCTGCCGGGCAGCCCCCCTCTCCCCGCGGGCCGCACGGGCGGGCCCCGCTCACCGCGCGCCGCGCGCCGCCATGCTCCTTGCGCCGCACGCCGCTGCCGCAATGTGCTCCGTGCTTCCGCTCCCCCCCGCGCCGCGCCTGCGCACACGCGCCGCAGGGTTGACTCTGGGGTTGACGCGCGTCCCAGAGGCCGAAGCGCCGTGCGGGCGGGCGCGAGGGTTGGGAAAGGGACTGGGGGAGCCGGGCCTGGCTGCAGCTCCGTGCGTGTGTATGTACACGCACGCACACACATATATGTGTATATAGGGGTGTCTGTGCGTGCATTTTTGAACCCGAAAGCTTGCTTAATAACTATTCTCCAACCATTTGGGTTGGTCTAATAAAAGAGATCAAATTCACCCAAGGAACCTTGTCTGCCTATATGTACATATGTGTGTTTATATGTATGTGTGCGCATATATGTACACGTATGTGCATGTGTGCACATATGTACACATGGGTGTATATCTGTGTGCATATATACGGATATACATGTGTTTGTGTGTCTTAGGGGTGTAGGCTGAGTTGGTCTAATAAAAGATATTGGATTTACCCAAAGAACCTTGTCTGTTTATGTGTATTCTGTATGTGTGCACGTATACATATATGCACACATGTATGTAGATATGTATGTGTGCATATATATGTATACACAGATGTGTGCAGATGTGTATGTATATATACACGTGTGCATGTGTATTTGAGCAGATGTGCATATATTTGGTATAAATCAATACATGTATGTACAGATACACACATCCCTGCACAGGCCTGAGGACCGAGGGCCCCGCTCTGCCCCTCAGTGGTTCCTGTGCTGCCGCCCTAGGAGCAGCGGGTCGTGCCCCTGTGCTGAGAGCCAGGTTGGGTGTCCCCTGAGCTCTCCCAGCCCTCTGTGCCCGACCTCAGCAGCCGAGCCCTGAGGAGAAAGGTCCCGTGTGCCCGGCTGTGCAGCGTTGGGCCTTTCCCACTCACGCGGCCTTCTGCTCATCTCGTGTCCCCCAGCGGGCTTTTGTGGGCCTGCCGGGACCTCCACAGGGCTGCCATCTCCCTTTCTGTCCATGCATACACAGGAGGCACGCACCGCCCTTTCCCCCTGGGCATCGGTGGCGGGGTCTCGCCCACCTGCCACGCTTTGGGGGCAGATCCCCTCCTTCTCCACCTGGCTGCAGGAAGTCTGCAGCCCACCTGTGCACGAGCCTGGTATCCAGGTTGTACCCGTATTGGTCCAGAGCAGCCATTCTCAAACTTTTCCCCCTCCCCGGCAACCACTTGAACATTGCTGAGGGTCTCAGCAGACCACTTAAAAAAAACCCTTTTTGTTGCTGTTGTACAAATCAAAGCAGCTCTTTTTTTTTTAATAGCGGTCATCTTACCTTTCTAATGCGCTGGATGCACCTGGTTGGTTTTTTGGGGGAGCCAAGTTCTGGGAAGCCGGGCGTAACGTGTCGGCGTTAGCCTGAGGTCGCCTTTCTGCCGACCAGCGGTGGTCTGCGGCCCACAGTTTTGAGAACCCGTGGTCTAGAGGAAAAAAGCAATGAGGGCTCCTAGTAGAGGCGATCCCTTTGATAGAAAGACTTTTTTTTTTTTTGGGGGGGGGGGGTGGTGTTGCAAACATCTAATAAAAAAGATCACCTTTACTCTCTAGGCTCATCCAGCAGGAGGGTTGCAAGGGACCATCCCCAACTATCTCAGCCCAGCCAAGGCTTGGTGCCCCTCCAAGGAGGCCGGGTGCAAGGAGGATGCTGGAGGCAGGACCCGAGGGGTGCGCGGGGCAGCAGCCGCGCCGGGTTTCCCACGGCTCGGGCGGC
>NW_005841914.1:439906-440880 GCF_000455745.1 Alligator sinensis
GCCAAAGCCCCGGCGCGCCCTTAAAAGCCTTCCCTGCACCTGGTTGGTTTACATTTGCGTCAATTTCGGCTCGGGGGGAAAAAAAATTGGGGGGCTCAGGACAAAGGAAGCGGGAGCTGAGCAGCCTGCCTGGCCGGGGCCACGCTGCAAGAGGGGCAGCATCCTTGCCGGAGACCCCTAGTTATGAGCCATCCCTCTGCACCCAGATCTGTGAGTATGACCGTGCAAAGGGAGTCCTGGGGAGGGGGGAGAAGGAGGCAGAAAGGCAGCTCGCCCAGCGCACCCCCCTGCTCTGTTATGAATAGCAACGATGGGTTTTTTTTCCTTTCGGTTCCAAAAGGTCCCCTTTTCTCCTTGAAGTTGTGCCCCGTAGTGCCCATCCCTGGTGGGAAAAGGAGTTCTCTTCCAGGTGGAATTTGCTGGTGGGGGGGGGATTGGGTTTTTGGGGGTTTTTTGCTGAGTTACGGAGATGGGCAGCCCGCTTTCCCAGAGCACTGCAGAAAGCAGGGCCGCGGTGGAGAGCTTGCGACGATTGAAGCAGGCGCTTTCCCCCGGCCAGCCTGAGAGGCTGTTTGGGGGAGTGGGGGGGGGGTTTGCTACATGTGCGATGTCCCTCGTAAGGGACCGCTCTGTGCCGTCAGGCTGCGAGAGCAAAAACATGCCATTTCTGCGTCTGGTGAATTTGCTCGCCGGCGGAGAGGGATGGGATTACAAGAACGCACCACTGTAACGTGACTCCCTTAGCCCAGTGACATGCTCTGAGGACACGCACAACATGAATTCTGATTACACCTGTCCCTGCGTTCCTGTCACATCACCAGCAAGATCCGAGCCCTCGCACTCGGGGCGTTTGATGCTAATTTATCCCTCCCCCCGCTGCCCCGAGGATAACTGCTGGGGCAGTTTGGTTTTCAAAACAAGTCCTGCCTTTTTAAGTCACGTCGCCTTTCCCAGCCTCTAAATGCTGCCTGTCC
>NW_005841914.1:440933-457355 GCF_000455745.1 Alligator sinensis
TCCCGACTCGGCCCCTCTCAGCTGCTCTCCTTACGGCTGTCGGCATTTCTGTGCTGAGTATGCTTTTTTTTTTTCCCCCATCCTCCTTCCTCTCTGTGTAACTCTTCTTTAAAAAAAAAATTATCCTCAGCAGAAACTTTGTGGGATTTGGGGGCTTCAACATCTAGAGATTCTTGCCGTGTGACCACTAAAACCCGAGAGATGGAATCTGACTACAGGACTAAACCCACCACTGACCCACCCTGCTGTGTAGCAAGGCCAGATGTGGTCTTGGGAGGGATCTTCCCGGTTTGATCGGCTGCACCAGCGGGGCTTGTTGTGTCCCCACCTTGCTGGAGCTCTGTTGAAGGTGAAGAGACCATGATGGTTGCAGAGGATCCAGTTGCAAGGAGGCGGCCGCCTGGTTGGTCCTGATTGCCTCTGAAGAGCAGTCAGCCATAGGTACGATCCAGCGGTGCTCTTGAGGAAAGGGATGTGCACTGGTCGCTGGCAGGCTGCCTTACTAAGGTAGACGTTATACAGGGCTCCTTATCCGAGCTACTGGATGTACCCAGTGGTACCTAACCACTTGCAAAGCTGACCAGTCCCCTTAATGGCTGGCTAAAACTGGAACAGGCATCCTGGGTCCATTTCCTTGAGGCCTCCAGGCCAACCCAGCCGTAGGTGAGTTCCAACCACGGTTTATGGGCTCAGCCCCTTCTACCAAGAGCCTTCTTGGGCCGTGAGCTGTTGTTGTGGGGGAAGATGACATTTGTGGTGTGGTCCACCCATACTTGGATTTCACAGGTCCCTTTGGTCCCTTACCAGCCTGGATATACAATGGAGGCTGTTGATGATGTGGACAGGGTTTCACCCTCTAGCCAGGGAGATGCCTGACACATCCAGGCTGCTCCTATATGGTCTGTAGCCTGCTTTCCAGTCCTCTAGCAAGGGAAATGCTTAACGTGTCCATGCTGCTCCTGTGTGTGGTCTGTAGCCTGCTTTCCAGTCCTCTAGCAGGGGAAATGCCTGACATGTCCATGCTGCTCCTACATGGTCTATAGCCTGCTTTCCATGTTGACGTGCAGAGGAGGTGAATGTGCCCCAGCTTTAGTGGGGATGGCCAGAACCACCCAGCAGTGGGGGCAGGATGCCCAAAATGGGAATAGTGGGTGTCTCCTGCTTGCCCTGCGGGTTGAAGCAGGCAGGGTCCAGCATGTCTCTCTCCTGGTCTATGTGTGCGTATGAAATAGCGTACGGCAGTCTTGAGATCCCTTTGGGCTGCCTGGTTTTCCCTCTCCTGGTGATGTTGGGGTATCTCCCAATTGTGGGTTGAACCATGACACCAAGTGAAAGCAAATGGCATCTGGTTCAAATCAGGTGAAGTGCTGGCAGGGGTGGTTGGCTGGAGACCTTGAGTCTAGACTTCTCTGAACGTAGCAGCCCGCTGACTGACTGGGAAACTCCCAGAGAGGCCTGGTCCAGAGGACAGTTGCCTTCAGTGGGCTTCAGAGTAGGCTTCAAGTGCAGAGTGCAGCAGACTAAGCTGCTTGAGGACACAACAGCTGCCGACTAATTTCTGCCTGGGGTTCTCATCGGTGTTCAGACACAGTTCAAGGCACCTTATCTGCACACTTGATGGACCCAGAGCCTATCTATTTGCATGACTGGGAGGCTCTGGTTGTCATCCCCTACTGTCCAATTCCATGGACCGGTGATGGGGCTTTCTGAGCCGAGGTGCCTTGTGCTTGGCACCCGCTGCCCTTGCTGGTCCTTCAGAGCATATCAAACCTGAGGGCACAACATCACATGTTCCTCGTGGTTCTGTCTCCATGTGCCTGCCTCTTGTTGAGGTTGCTGACAGCCCTGCAGGCAGCAGTAGGGGCTGTCACATTGACTGTGGTGGATGGCTCCAAGGTGGCAATCCGGCTCCCAGCTGCTCTTTAGCCCAGTGCAGTGTTCTGGTATTGTTCAGAAGGAGGGGGAGAGAGAAGCTTGCTGGCAGGTCTTGTCTGCGTGGAATAAGTGGATGTACTGCAAAACCCAGCCACACCATGGGCACTAGTGTGCTTTTTGGCTTTCCCAGAGATGCGAAGAAATGATTGGGCCATGGAGAGCCCTTTAGATAGCTGGGGTTGGGAAATGCTGGTAAGACAACATCACAGAGAAGTATATTGCCCCTTCTTTTGCTGTCCCCATCCTGCCCCGGCCTCCAAGGAGCTTGCCACTATTGTGCCATGGGTGGTGTCCAGCACCCACTTTCCCCAGGTTATAAATCATTATGCAGTGAACTGGACCTGAGGTTCCCCAGGACTCTCAGCCTAGCATCTTTTAACCATCCCTAAGTGTAGGGGACAGGGGATGGGGTTTGCAGAGAGGGCACGGGGCTTTCTAGTGTCCTCTGTGCTGCTGGAGCAGCTGATATTGTTTTTGGCGGAGAAATGTTCCTGGATATTCCTGCCCTGCCCGGGCGAGCGTGAGATATTCTGCCTGGTAAACGATCCATGACCTGTGGAAGATTTCCGTGATAGATGGTTCTGTCACAGTTTCCCAGGTAAATGATCTCTGTGTTTTCAATTTCACCGCACCTCAGGTGAGGAGCCCTGTATAATCCCTACCTTAGCAAAGCCCTGAACACACGTTCTTATCCTGGACTGTGGGGTGCTCCTAAGGAACACACTGAATTTTGTGCTTCTTGCTCCTAAATCTCTGTGTAAGAGCCTGAAAAGCATGGGGCCCAGAGCCAGGAGCACCTGAGTTTGAGGTCTGACCCAGCCATTATAAGGCAGTACCCCTGGGCCCTGCCTCAGTTTCCCCTCTGGGAATGCGAAGCTCACGTTTCCCTGTGCTTAGGGCTAGAAACAGATAACCAGCTTAATGCAATCCTGATTAATCCAGGATATGACTCCTATCAAAACAGATGAGGCACAGTTGTTTACGCACCAGGCTTAAGTGTCCCTTCACTTTTCTGAGGCAAAGCGTTCATTCAGATCATTCATACGGGCTTAAAGTGGGACAGTGGGCTTGTCCACCTGTAAGGTCTGGGATTTGCTGGAGTTTGAATCGAGCTGGTTGTGTTTTTAGCCCAGAAGATCTGAGAGGTGCATCTGGTCAATGCTTGTGCTGTGCTTCGACCATGAGGAAGAGCCATGTAATTTCTATGCATCGGTTTAAGGAAAAAGGGAACTTTCCTATAATCCAGGCAGTGGACAGCTCAGTGCACCCCTACATAAATACCTTGGAGTTTATTGCATTAGTCAACACAGCCAGCAAGATTACACCTCTAGGCTAGTGGCCAGGGCATTGGACTGGGAACTGGAAGATGCAAGGCCTGTTCCTAGCTCAGTTACTAACTTTGTGACCTCCCCTCCAGCCACTGCTGCTGTTTGGTTTTCTTTAGCTCCTGAGCTGTTCAGAGTATTGCCCCTATTGTAATGGGAAGTATGGGTTTCTTAATGAGGTTTTAAGATGTGTGATAGAAAGCTTATGATAGAGGATGTATATAACTCTCTCTCTCTAAAAATATATTTTAATTAAAAGAAAAAGGTTTGGGCAGTACCCCTGCAATGGGGGCATTTGGGGTTGCTGTATTGCTGATATCTCCCTCTTGCACCTGGGAGGCAGCTGAGGACAGTGTGAGCCTCAGCTCTGGGGTGCATGCTGAGGTGAGCATGAGCCTGCAGTTTGCTACAGGAATCCTTCAGTCCAGTTCATGAACAGCAGGGAAGAGAGGGGCAGGCCCTCTGGCCCCTGAGGTGCTGCCTGTGATGATCCAGTCAGTAGTACAGGCACTGGCACATCGGCCTCCATGCAGGGGAGCAAGGTTAGGTTTGAGGATTCCCAGCACCATGTCTGTGACCCCGTCCCCTCCTGTGCATCCGAGCTGGGATAGCTAGAAGGGGTCTTTTGCATTTATGTGCTCCCTGGCCTGTCCCGTAGCTTGTCTGTGTGGTGAGGGCATTGACACTCGGGACTCCAGGCTTGGGAGGGCTCTGCTCCGTTCTCTGTGCTTTTCAGGGGTTGGTGGGTTGGGAAACATTTTGGGCTAAACAACCTCAGCTCCCAGCACTCTTGGCACCTCTGCGAGACAGCTTCTGATATGGATGTGACCCTGAGCTTACAACTGAGTGGGTGGAGGCACAACCTTGCATGAGTCTCTGAGCCCACGAGGTTCGTGGTTTAGTAGGGGTCCCCCCCTCACCCAGCTCAGCACTAGAAGCTCAAAGCATGTGGCAAAGGGAGGCAGGGTCCGGACCCCAATTCCACCCTGTTTAGTTATGATAAAGGGGGTGAAACCAAGGCTGGGAAGATGGAGGAACTCCCCCAAGGGCACCCAGCACACCAGTGGCAGAGCAGGCCTGCAGGCCAGGCCTCTTGCACCCCAGCCTTGTGCTCTGTGCACTAGCCCACACAGCTTTATTTCATGGAGGGGTGTCTTAGCCATGCCAGCCCAGCAGACCTTTGACTGCTTATCCTCTGTGAAGCCCTCAGTGTTGCAGCAGGTGCAGGGACCCAGCAAGGCAGCAGAGGGGGCCTGGCAGCTGGGATGAACTGTGCCAGCAGCACTGGGTGGTGAGGACCCTCCGCACAGTCCTGTCTGCACATGGTCAGATGCTGGCACAGGCCTTGACGCACAGGAACATCGGACCTGCATGGCAGTCGTGGCGATGGGCTGCCTGCCTGCGCATGGGGAGGATTCCTGGGGAGGGACAGAGTGACCTACATCTCCTTCAGAGGGGCTGGCACTGCGCCTTGAGCAGAGGCAAAGCATCTCTCAAAAGGGTAATGGTCTGCCCTACTGCTGGGACGAGGGGCTTGCTACACTGGGCCCACACCTTGAAGGAGAAGGGGACACTTTCCTAAGCTGGCTGCTCCACTGCAGCAGCTACTTCACTAGGGACAGGCACATGGGTCCCACTCTTCTGCACAGGGCTGGGAGACCTGTCTTAAAGAGACCAGCTTGTGGGCAGGGAAAATCCATGCTCCATCCATCTCCCTAGGAAAATCCAGGCCATAATCACAGGTACTCTGCCCATCTCCAGGACTGGAAATAGTCTGCACCACACTTTCACATCCACTGAGCTGCCTTCCAAACACAGCCATGTGAATGTGGCTGTATGGCTTCTAGTGAGCGGGGTAGCTCCCTCAATTACCTCCTGAACCTACAACGGGATGGCCATGTTCCCACAGTGCCTGGCAGCCTCGTGCTGCATTTGCTGAGACTGAGGTCACGGCTCCCTCCGGAAGCAGTGACCCAGGGCCTGGGATAATAAGCTGTGCTCCTCAGTCATCCTGGCAGGATGCCGCCTGATGCCGTGGGAATGTCAGGAGTGGGCAAGAGCAAGCAGGTCCCAGATTTGGAGCCCACATCCTATTGCAGAGGCTCTCTGAGACCCCTGGAAACAGCCCCGAAATTTGGGACTGCCCCAGAACACTTGGGATCTTTCATCAGTATATCACTTCTGTCTCCCATTGCCACAGTCCTTCCCAAACTGCCCTGTAGACTTGACTGCTCCCAAGCAGCTGCCTTTGGAGTGGGCTGCCCGCACTTCCCTGCTAGAAACCCTCTGCCCTTTGGATCTGGGAGTTGTGTGCTTTCCTCTGCCCGTTCCCACCAAGGCTCCCCAGACTCCCTGGCAGCCTGTCACTTCTTTGAGGCTGTCTAGACAGGAGGATTCGGTGCGTGTCAGTTATGCCTAATTCATAAAAGCCCACAGGGAGAGCGGGAAGCCAGGGAATCTCGCTGCTACGATCTCAGCCATATGTGCCGTGCCCCACACTGCCTCTGGGCAGGATTGGAGGGTGGATTGATGCCCTTGATTGGCAGGCCTGATTGGGCTCCTGGGACGAGAACAGGGCCAAAGAATTGGGGGTGCGGGGTGCAAGAATTGGGGGGGGTCCCACTAGTTTGTGGGCTGCTCCAGGAACCCATGCAGAGGTACCAAGAGGCGTTTGCAATGTGGATCTGGGCAGGGTGGAAGTGGATGCCTGGGCACGTGGCTCACAGTGGGTTGTAACTCACTGGGTCGTGCTGCAGGAGACCCGCGTGGGCTGGGCTCTGTGATCAGCAGTAAGCAGCTTTAGCAGCGTGCGCATTCATCTTTGGGCCCTGGCTGTCTCGGAGGCTGTTGACATTTAGCGTCCGCCACCCCTCCCTGCAGCTGAGAGGGGGAATCGGCTGCGGGGGGAAGGGACTGCTGTGTTGCACCCAACAGCCAAGATTCATACTCCCCTTCCTAATGCATGCGAAGCGGTCCATAACGAGTGGTGCCGGCCTCGCGGCATCTGCTGGCCAGGGCTGGCGCGGCTCTGCAAGCACTGCTGTACAAGGCTCGCTTGATCTCCCCCCCCACTGCTCTTTGCTGCGCCGCCTCACTGCCGGCTGTGCTGAGCAGAGGAAATCAATGGGCTTTTCCTGCATGGGGTTTCTGTCAGAGGGCGGCACAGCCTGTAGGAAGGGGAAAAGCAGGGCTCTGTTACTCCAGAGAAAAAGAGTCCTGCCTGCCAGGCCCCTGGTGAGGTTCTTCAGCCCCGTCCGAATATCAGCACGTAGTTTTTCATAACTGCCAGGCAAGCGCTCTGCCTCTGTGATGGGCAGCGAGGCGCTGAGCTGCTCCGTCCCCCAGTCCTCGTTCCCTTCCCTGGAATGCAGGTCAGGTCAGTGGGGAGAAGAGAGCAAAAGGTTTATTGGCTTCACTGATTTGCATTGCAATCTGGGCCTTCTGGGGATGCATCCTAGGGATGCTCATTGCTGGACCGGTCAGAAATGCCTCTTGCTGCATCTCTAGATTCTTAATCGTTCTTTTTCAGATACAGGCTGCAGGAGGGGAGGTGTCCAGTAAGGGGTCTCTTAAAGTGCTGGTCAGATGCTCCATCCATGGACTCCTGTGTTCAGTGGGGTAGGGCCCCCTGAGGACACTGCTGTTGGAAAATGAAGAGGGGAATCGGGAGGAACCCAGAGTGGCCCGCTTGTTGCCTTGCTGTATGTGCTGTATCCCTGGCTCTGCTCTGCCACAGCCCCATTGAGTCTATTGTGACCATGTCAGCTGAGCTATTTGTGTCTCAGCGTGCTCCCGGGGCTGGAGGCCTCTGTGTCTTTAAGCCCTATTCCCTTCCCTTCACAGAGAGAAACCTGTGTGTGCACTTCCCTCCCCACCCCAGAATAACAAGGATGTTTTAAATTGGGTTTTCCCTGGAACAGTACACCCCCTTCCCAAATCCGTGAGTGAGATTTAATAATTGGTACCTATGTGGCATTTCTTAATGAAATACTGTAAGTGGGCGAGGTTGCCTCTTATTGAATTTGCAGAAAGATCATCCTCAGAGACGGAGCATTAAAAAAGAAGTGGAAGAGAGTTTGTCTGCCCACTGGGAGCATTCAATACACAAAGCGTGTCGTGGCAGGGAAAAGCCCGTGTCTTCATCACTCTGCTTTTAGAGTACAGCACAGGGCCCCCATTGCACTAGTGGGTTCACAAGTGCACTCGAGGATATGGTCTCTGCCCCAAAGAGTTTCCAGACTAAGGTATATTCATGTTCCAGCCCCAAACTGTAAGACCCTTTTGGGAGCCCTGTGCTGCCAAAGAGAGGGGCACAGAAGGAAAACCCAGCCTCTTCATAGGATGGTCTTGGTGATGGAAGGGGCAGGGTCACTGGCCTCCCCAGGCACAGCCCTAATGTGCTGACATCCCTTTTTTGGAGTCTACCACTCCCTCTTCTCATGCCCCATACATGGGGCCTGCTGGGGAAGGTGAGGGAGCAGCTCCTTCTTCTCTCAGGCCTTGGGAGCCGGTGCTTTGTTGCCTGCCTCTAGAGAAGCAGGACGGCACACACAGCTGCTTTGCAGCTGCGCCTGTCGTCCCGGCTCTGAGCGGTGTGCGAGTGAGAATGCCCTACCCGCTGCAATGCCTGTTTAGTCCTGCTAGCCTTGCCTTGCTCCTGGCTGGGCGGCTTGCGGGCTCCAGGGTCTCCAAGCAATTCCAGGGAGGTAAAACCCATCAGCTATGTGTGTGTGAGATGGTCTGGGAGGGGATGGAAGGGGCAATATTGGAATGGTATCAATGGGGTAAGACAATACTGAAGCAAATACCCCATGGCAATACTGAAAGGGGCGATACTGGTAGCCACACAGAGGACTCAGAAAGATGCTCCTTCCCCCAGCATGGGAAGATGCACCATAGCAATGCCCTGGGCACCTGCTGGCTTTAGGGTGGAATAGGTGCTCCTCTGCTCTGTGACCAGGCCCCACACGTCCCCAGCACAGGCTCCCTGTTACTTCTTCACTGGCGCAGGAAGGGCCTCAGGGTTTCACCTATGGCTGCAGCAGCTGGCTTAGAGCCTGGAGAGGCTAGTGAGGAGGCCGTGCATTTTGATGCGTGGTTCTCAGGCTTGTATAACTTTCTCCCTTGTGAGGCAGAGCTGCAAAACTACACAGGATGTGGGGCCTGTGCTGCCCGTGGGTGCAGTGTATCAGGCCCCTGGGTGACTTCTCTTAACCTGTTTTCTGCTCCCCACCCTGTGGATGGGACACAGGGATGCTCTTTGAAGCAGCCCCCTTGCTGGGTGATAGCACTGCTTTAAAAACTCCGCAGAAGGATAGGCATGCCACTGATGGGGTGGGAATGCAGACAAGCCCTCACTCCAGGCAGTAAAGATGCAGCTCCACTTGCCAACTTGTCCACCTCCGTCTGTAGCCCAGCTGGAGGGTCACGCTTCCCGGGTACGTGAGCAAGCACTGACGGAGAGTATCTGACCAGAAGGGGACGTGTCCTGCACCCCAGCCGAGACTCACGCCCCCAGCACCCTGCCTGCTGCTGTGGATGCCTCCGGGCTGAGTGCTCCAGTACACCAGAGGCTCCTCGCGGGTGAGGTAGGCACGTGATCTCCAGCAGTGCCAAGAGCTCTCTGTGCTCCCAGGCCCGTCCAGGGGAAGGGCAGGCTCCGAGCCTCATCCTGGGGAACACGCTGTGCCCCAATTGCTGCTCAGAGTGTTTCCATTCACTCCCTCCAAAATATGCTTTTTGTGCAGGAGAACAGACCTCCCTTTGGGCCAGGATCATTTGCATTCATTAGTGGAGCCTGTATGCACGGCCACACTCTGTCGCATGGGAGCCTAACAAGCGTTTTCTTCTTCCTTTGTCATAACCGAAGCAGTTAATACAGGTTGGCCACTGAATACGTTCTGTCTGACGGGGCACATGGAGCCAGGCTCCTGCACGTCAAACAAACAGGCTAGTTTTCCCCCTCACTGCTCAGGGCACTGCCTGCCTGTCTCTCAAGGTCCCACTGCTGCTCCCCATTCATGGTATCTCAACAGGGTGCATAGATGCCCATTTCCAGAGGGGCAGCCTTTCTTACTTCCTGAGAGTACTAGGAGCCCCCTTTATACCCACAGCACAAGCAGCATATGCAGGGGAGCCCCCAGGTGCTGAAAACACACGGGCATCACTGTGGGTCGGAGCTGTGGGACAATGGGCCAGAGTTACCAGGCAGTAGGGCCACCACTAGAAGTCGGGATTTGAGCCCAAGGAGGGGAGTTCAGCCTTTATGGTTCTCTTGCAAGGCAGCTAGCAGTGGCTCCAATTAGCACTCCTTATGGCAGCCTCTGCTCCGCAGCTGTTGAGGAAGGTGACCTTTCAGCAGGGTGACCGGGGAGTGGGTGATTTGATTTGTTCTCCGTCGCTAATGGAGTGCCCAGACTGCACGGGGTGGCACAGCTGTCCTGGGAGATGATCTAATTCTGAGCTGCAGCCTGGGGTCAGAGTGGCAGTGGCGGGTAGGAAGCGTGTGCTCAGCCCTCCCAGACAGCGAGTGTCCCTTAGCAGCGTTATCATTTATTGTTTAATTATAACAGCCGTTCCATTCCCCACTGAGAGGAAGTGGTGCTCAATCTGTTTGCAGAGTGGGACAGACAGCCCTGCATCCCTTCATCTTCTCCTGGCTACTGGAAGGGTTAGAAGCTTAAACTGGGAGGTGAAGTTGCGCAGGAGCCATCAGGAGAAGCACCCAACCAGTTGCCCCCTGATTGTGTTTTCTTTTTTCCAAATGGGATTACAAAGGTTGTATATCTTGGGATTACAAAGGTTGTATATCTCGGGATTACAAAGGTTGTATATCTCGGGAGAGGAGCGTGCATGTTGTCCCGTGCCACAGCTCTGTAAATAGCCTGGCCTGCCATGCAGCTAGTTAGAGAGCAGCCAAAGGCAATGCTCACACAGCACCCACAAACTAGGTATGAAGAAGATCAGGGAATCCATCCCCTTCTTGTCATCTCTCGTGATCTCATGATGAGCCTTTTGATAGCTGTCATGTTATTTTTTAAAGCCCCAGGTCCTGGAGTCATGTTATGTTGTGAGAATCTTGTCTCATGTTCCTGTGAGACAGGAGTCAGGGAAGCATGTGCGTGTGGCTTGAGTGTGTCCCTCAGGCACTTGTGGTTTGATAAAAAAGAGCCAAAGTCTATTAAAAGATACATCTCCTAACTTTTAAGCAGGTATAAAGAGATTTTTAAAGCAAATCTTATGACATTTGGGTGGTGGCTGGTGCTGGTGATACCTGGAGTGCTCACTAAGCAGTAGGGATGTCGTAGTAGCATATCCAGGTCCAGGGAACGTGCAGCAGAGGTTGTGTCCTGAAAGGAAAGAAGCGATGCCCTGGGTTGCAGGGAACCTGGCAGTGGAGGACCCCCAGAAATGAGCGCTCGGAAGAGCAGCTCCGGCATACGCTAACCTGAGAAGTGCTTCTCTTTAGCAGTCCAGGAGGTCCCATTTGCAGGGGCTGCTGCAGGAACCAGGTGTGTTCTCCTTTCTGGGGCCTGTTGGTGGCCAGCTGCTCCTGTACCTGCAGGAAGGAGGGGGCTGCTGTGTGCCTGCGGAGGCACGGTGCTGCCTGCAAGGCCTCTCCCAAAGCCCCTGAAGCCTGTGCAGATGGGGCATCCACGCTCCTAGTGCAGCAGTCCCCACCCCATCCCCCATGAAGGAGCACAAGGAGCACCTGGCATCGCCTAGCACCCTTTGTCCATGCTTTCCACTGGCTCCCACCGACCCCGACCCCACTCCTGCCCCCCTCAGTTTCACAGCATTTGCAAACCCACTTCATCTGCAAAGCCGATATATTGGCACAAGGGAGGCTGTCTGTCCACAGTCTCTCCACCTCTGTCCATAAGTTGGAGCTGAGCGGACATGTTACACCCCGTGGCTTTGCTAAGGCTGCAGAGCTCTTCCTTAAAACCCAGGCATCTCCTTGCCTACTCCCTTGGTGCCCCCTTCTTTCCCCCTGTCTGTGCTGGTGAGGATGGGGAAGGGGAGGCTGCAAGCCCTTCCAGCTACAACTGGAGCAAACCTAAACCAGTTCTGGGGGAAAGCGTGCCTGGTGGCATACTGGGGAGGTAGAGCAGCTTGAGCAGGCACATCCCTCCAGGGAGAGGGAGCAGGCCGGGAGACCGGGGGCTCGTTCTGAGCTGATCGCACCTGATGAGAGAAGAAAGCAATTCTGGGAAAGCCCAGGCGAGGCAATAAGGCTGCCTTTGGTAACAAGCCTGGAGCCCCGTCTGAGATGCTAATAATTATCCCTCGCCTTCAGAGAGGCGCCCCGCAGCCCTGCGCTGTACACACATTGAGTCGCGGGCCTGGTGTGTACAATGCAATCAGCACCCAGGAGTTAGAGCAGGAGAGGGCCACCGAGCTCATCAGAGGTGTTCCCCTTTGGAGGGCACATCGGATTACCCCCGTCACCCCTGGAAATCGTGGCCGGGTTTTGCTCTTGCCCTCTGTCTGCCAGCTTTCCCTGGTTTCCCCTGCAGCCCCTCTTGCCTCAGCTGCTCCAAGTCCTGCGGGGCACGGCAGGTCTCGCCTCCGGGCACCTGTCCCACCCCCATCCCCGGTACATCCTGCTCTGCTGTTTAAACAGCAACAAATGGATGTGTTCCTGGCTGAGCAGCCCTGCACGAAGGCTTGCTATTTTTAGAGGCCTCGCGGTCGGCGGCGGGTAGGTGTCGTGCAGAACGGCGAGGCGGAGGGGATTCTCTCGTGGCAGGAGTGCGGGGGCCGGCAAATCCAGAGGAACACGCTGCCTGATTCTTAAAAGCTGCCTTTTTCCTTCCTCCACAGCCCCTCCTCTCCCAGCTCATTGTAGTGTCTGTCTCTCTCTCTCTTTTCCCTTTTCTTTGGGTGCAGCAAAGCTCTAGCAGCCTGTCAGACGCCTTTCACAACACAGCAGGCAGCTCCGACGCGGGCTAAGCAGCCTGGCAATAGGAGGAGGAAGTATCCTTGCAGGAACAAATGCTTTTCCTCCCCTGTGCATCCCTCCAAGCGGCCAGGTGCCCCCCCCTGCCCTTCTTTCAGGGAGAGAGAATACCTCCTATTGAGTTTCCAGGGTACAGCCGTGCTTCTCTGACCCCTTGCAGATGGGATTTGGCTCTCCAGAGTGATTGCATCAGTCCCGTTCTGTGTGCGCGCAAAGGGAGGTTTGCATGATATTCTAGCCCTGTCTTCTCCTCCCTCCCCAGCCTGCCTTGCAAAACAACTCCAAAACTGTTTGCTATAAGGCATACCCAAAAGCAGTGATTCTCAATCAGGGTGCCACAGCACCCTGGAGTACCCGGAGAGCCTTTCAAGGGTGCTTGGGGTGCCATGCACTATTAGCACAGTTAGGTTTGCAAGCAGGATTCACAGCAGAAACAGAGATTTCAAGTGGAAATCCATAGCTGCTTTCCCTCAGAGTTCTTCACAACAGAAAAGCTGCTCTATTATTTTTCTGTTATCACAAAAAAGGGTGAAAATGAAGAGCTGGCATTTCCCAAGGGGTGCCTTGAGTCGGTCCAAGTCTAAAAAGCTGGACTGGCTTAAAGCTCCAGTGGCTTAAAGCTTGACTGAGGCCAAGGCTGGTCCCCAGGGAGGCAGAGGAGCTCTGCTCACCCCCAGGCTGCATGGCATTGGATAAGGCTTGGGAGGGGTGCGGAGGATCTTTAGAGATTTCATAGGATGGGAAGGGGCCTCCTGGGCCATCAGGTTCAGTCCCCAGTGTTGAAAGGCACCAGGGAGTGAAAGAATCCTAGAAATGGTCTAACTCCAGCCCCTCTCATGCACCACAGACACAAAGCACCCCATGAAGACAGGAGCAGCACCCCTGCTGTGTGCCCCAAGTAAGCAGGGATGACAAGGCTACTGCTGTCGCCGGAGCCAAGTCGTTCGAATCATAGACAATGAGGGTTGAAGGGACCTCAGGAGGTCACATCTAGTCCAACCCCCTGCTCAAAGCAGGACCAGCTCCAACTAGATCATCCCAGCCAAGGCTTTGTCTAGTTGGGTCTTAAAAACTGCTAAGGATGGAGACTCCATCACCTGTCTGGGTAACCTGTTCCAGTGCTTTACTACCCTCCTCATGAGAAAATATTTCCTAATCTCTAACCTAAACGTCCCTTGCTGCAACTTGAGCCCATTGCTCCTTGTTCTGTCATCTGCCACCACTGAGAACAGTCCGGCTCCATCCTCTTTCTAACCCCCTTCAAGGAGCTGAAAGCTGCTAGTCAACCCCCTCTCAGTCTCCTCTTCTGTAGACTAAATAAGCCCAGTTCCCTCAGCCTCTCCTCACAAGTCATGAGCCCCAGCCCTCTCACCATTCTCATTGCCCTCCTCTGGACTGGCTTCAATTTGTCCACGTCCTTTCTATAGTGGGGTGCCCAAAACTGGATGCAGTACTCCAGATGTGGCCTCACCAGTCCCAAATAGATGGTAAGAATCACTTCCCTTGATCTGCTGGCAACGCTCCTACTAATGCAGCCCAGGATGCCGTTAGCCTTCTTTGCAACAAAGGCACACTGCAGGCTCATATTCAGCTTATTGCCCCCTCTAACATTCAGGTCCTTTTCTGCAGAGCTGCTGCTTAGCCAGGTGGTCCCCAGCTTGCACCAGTGCATGGGATTGTTCTGTCCTAGGTGCAGGACTTTGCACTTCTCCTTATTTAACTTCATGAGATTTCTTTTAGTTCAATCCTACAATTTGTCAAGGTGTCTCTGAATCTTAGCCCTACCCTTCAGCATATCCACTACTCCCCCCAGCCTGGTGTCATCTGCACGCTTGCTGAGGGTGCAATCCACCCCATCTTCCAGGTCATTGATGAAGACATTGAACAAACCCAGCTCCAGGACCAGCCCCTGGAGTCTGGGACTGTTCAGACAGTGAAGAACATTAAGGGCGTATAGGTGCCTTTCCCAGACAGAGAGTTGGGATGTCTCTGACCCTGCTACAGAAGAGATGAGAGTGCTAAATGAGCAGGAGGACATTATAACCTGCAGCTGGCTCCTCTTGTGTTCCATGTTTTTAAGAAGAGCCAAAAGCCTTTGAGTATCAGGTGAAGACAGGGGCAAATTCTTTGGTTGGCTGGTGATGACTTGTTTCCATCAGTGTTGCCTCCAGGGCTCTGTGGAGCGCTAGATGCTCTATGGACCAGAGAGAGGTAGTCCCTGCCCCAAAAAGTTAATTGTCTAAACATATATAGCAGGGAGGAAAACTGAGGCACAGAGCCATGGAGTGATTTGCAGCAAGCCAGAGGCAGGGTCAGGAACAAAATCCCAGTTACTTGGGTCCTGTGACTATTTCATGACATATAACCCCAACCCTGGGTATGCGAATGTGGGATACGCAGCTTAGATTTGCTCTTTTCTAGTGGAACAGAGGATTTGCTGTTTGCTCTCCTGTGCCACTTATTTGAACTCTGCCAAAGTTACTGTTGCTTGGAGGTGTGCACTGCTAGGCTTATTGGGATTGTGACTTTCAGAGCAAGCTACAAGGCTTATATTGAGATGCGACTAGCACATTGATCCATTTATAAATGCACTGGAGTGGGGTGTTAGCAAGCACCGAGCCCAGGATGAAGATGCCCTGTGGTGTCTCTGCTCATTATGGTGCTGGGCACTCCACTTGTCTCATCTGGGGACAGAGAAGAGTCCCCCCATGGAGTCTATTGGAGGGGAGCTCTTCTCTGGTAGGCTCGGGCAGGGATGGTCTACATGTCCCCGGGTCCCGGCTGTCGGCGGAGCCTCCTTGGTTCCTGCATGGCTAATTGCCCTGGCTTTCCTCCACAGTGACGCAGAAGAGACCCAGCGGAGAACGGGGAGCACGCCGTTGACTCACAGCCATGGAGGGCGGCATGCAGCTTCTCAACCGGGATGGCCACAGCATCTCCCACAACTCCAAGCGGCACTACCACGACGCCTTCGTGTGCATGAACCGCATGCGGCAGCGGGGCCTGCTCTGCGACATCGTGCTGCATGTGGGCACCAAGGAGATCAAGGCCCACAAGGTTGTGCTGGCATCCTGCAGCCCCTACTTCCACGCCATGTTTACAAGCAAGTATCAACCTCGTGCACAGACTCTCATGTCCCCCGGCCTCGCTTTAAATTCCCTCTTCCCTTTCCAGCCCATGAGTCTTTGCCGTTTCCCTCCTCGTGTTCCTGCCTTCTCCATGTCCAGACCCATCTTTCCCTGGTGGGGCCACAGACAACATCCCACCCCAGCCAGCATCTGAAAATGTGTATAAAGAGGCTTGAGAGCCCTTCAGAAGGTGTCTCCGAGGGCTCATGGGCTCCAGTCCTCTCTCATTTATGCTACAGAGACTGAGCAGTAGCTTGAATGAGAGCGAGGTGACATGAGGTTCATGAGCCACCTTGGGAGACCTCACGTGGGCTTACCTAAATTTAAATTGATAGCACAGAAACAGGCAAGGGCAAAGTCAAGTCTGATCATGGATGCGTTTGGAGGAGTCTGTTGACAGGCTCAGTCCTGTTGAAAGGCAAGAGGGAGATGCCGTAAGGAAGTCAGGAGTGGTGGGGTACCTGTGTACAGGTAAGGGAAAAGACCTCCAGGATTCAGTACCCAGTGGGGGCTATAAACCAGCTGGGGAAGCTGCTGCCATCATGATCTCTGCTAGGAATGACTGGCTTGCTCCATGCTGAGACTGTCTCAGCCAGGCTTCATCAGCTTCTTGCATGTCATTGTAGATGAGATGAGTGAAAGCCGCCAGACCCACGTGACTCTGCACGACATTGACCCCCAGGCCCTGGAGCAGCTGGTGCAGTATGCCTACACAGCAGAGATCGTGGTGGGCGAAGGGAACGTGCAGGTAAGGCAGTGCCTTTCCCTGCCCAAGTGACCCCTCCATCCAGCTGCACTCACAGAGGGTGAGCACCTTGTTCTCTGGGACCTTCAGAGGTAGCACCTGGCACCTGGTTCCGGCTAAGGCGGGGTTTGGTTCCCACATGCCCGCAGGCAAAGCTGTCCTCATAGCTGCAGGGAATGGCTTCCTATAGGGCCTTGAAACATGCAGGCCAAATCTGGGGGGAGTGCCAGCAGCTGCCCTGCCCTTCTCTAGGAGGTGCAGCTGCTCCCCCTTGTCAGGACTGGCTACTTGGACCCTCTCCAGCTGCTTAGCCTGGGACCAAGCCTG
>NW_005841914.1:457386-464579 GCF_000455745.1 Alligator sinensis
AAGGGTTAGAGACATCTCTTACTTTGTTGTAACCCAGGAGAGCCAGACTAACAGAGCAGCTATGCTGGAAGCCAGATTAGCCTCAGCACCAGGGCTCTGGCTGGTCAGGGCAGGCCAGCGTCTGCATGTGCAGCTCAGGGCAGATCAGGTCTCAGCTCAGAGGGGAGGGCAGCAGGGGTGGGGAGCCTAACAGAGGTCACGTCCATCCCAGCGGCGTTCCCACGCAGCCCTGCTCCCGCCTTTGCATCCTTTCTGGGAGAGGAAGGGAGGGCAGCAGACCTGTACCCCCCGAACTGTTGTTGAAGCCCAGCAGGACAGCCATTATTTTTGTCTCATCCCCATTCAAAAAGCACACAGCCCTCTGAAACCTTGTCCCCTCGGAGCACAGCCAAACGCTTCTGTCACTGCGTGCTGAATCGGCACGGAGGTTTGGGGTGGGAAGGGAGGGAGCCCAGACTCCAGGAGCCTGCCACGTGGCCTCTCGCCCCAGGATGTCTCCTGGCCTGGAGCCTGTCCGTCTGGCTCCATGCAACCGAATCCCCCTGCTCCGGGTCTCCTAAGGTTTGAACAGCCCCTTTGCTGACAGCTGGCCAGGGAACGTGCTGCGGTTGTTGCTGGTTGGGCTGGCCTCACGCGACCCTTCCTCTCCTGCTCTCATTTTCATGGGCTTCTGCTCAGGTGGCCCCACTCTGACCCAGCAAAAACCCCTCTCCAGGAGCACATGGTGGTGGGGATGCAGCTTGGTTTACACGGAGCAGGCAGCTGGGAGGAAAGGCCTAGATGTTTTTCCTGGAAACCACGAACATTTTTGAGCATGGGGAGAACTCCTGGCAGAGGCAGGTTGGGGTGCTGAAACCACCCCCTGCCTGCACAGCACCCATTGGGGATGGCAGGAGTCCTTCCTTGGCCATGTTTGACTCCAAGGTCATTGTAAGGGAAGGGCTTTGTGAGAAATGCAACCACCCACATGCAGCTGTGAAGCCACAAAAGAAGCTGCAAGAGATATGGTGAGCTGCAGCCTTGCAATGGGACCCAGTAGGACCCTGGCTTTTGGCTGGACACTGTCCAAGTGTTAGCTCTGCTCTGCATCACTGAATCTCAGGCTGTCTTGCACAAGGGCATTGCCTGCCAGCTGGCCAAGAACAGAGTCGTGTCGGCAAACCCTAGGTCCCTGCCTGGGTGGAGGGACGATAGGGTTGTCTCTGTGGAGAGCAGAGATAGGAGAAATGGGCTTCTGGTCTGGAACCCCTCTTTTTTTTCCTCCTCCCTTGTCTGGTTGCAGACGCTCCTGCCCGCAGCCAGCCTCCTGCAGCTCAACGGGGTGCGGGATGCATGTTGCAAGTTCCTCCAGCTGAACTCCTCCAACGGCCTGGGCATCCGGGGCTTTGCCGACACACACTCCTGCAGCGATTTGCTCAAATCAGCCCACAAGTACGTCCTCCAGCACTTTGTGGAGGTGTCCAAGACGGAGGAGTTCATGCTGCTGCCACTCAAGCAGGTAGGAGGAGTTCTTACCCACACCTTGAGCTGACCCCCTACACAGCCTCTGCTTCCACGCCTCCAGCTGCACAGTCTCACCTGGGGTCTGTATGATTGTATCCTGCCCTGCCCCATGTGCTTCAGCCTGAGTGGGAGCTAGTTTTCCTTTTATGCTGGGCAAGTTTCCACCTCCACTCCACCCTCCTGTGGACCTTTTTGGATGAGCAATTGCCCGTGACTGCAGGAGACTGCATTCAGTGGTCCAGGAGATCCCTTTCCATCCTGTGTCCCACCAAGCCTGTTGCAGGCTCCCTCCTACCCATTTCCCCAGTAGTGCAGACTGGGGGCCAGTGGTGAGCTCACCCCATGTGCGGCTGCTGCCGTCTCAGGCAGTCGGGGCTGCTCTGTGCACTTAGCTGTGATGTTTAATTCAAAGCTCAGCTTGTGTTTCCTGCAGCTTTTGACACAGTGCCAGCCTGGCCCCTGGCGTGACAGTCCCCGGGGAGCAGCTTGTGGCATGTTCAGGGTGGTCTTTTCTGCCCTCTCTGCTGCACACAGAGCCAGCCCAGCTCCCCAACCCTATCTCAGGGTCCAGATGCCCCCCACCCCATGCCTGGCAGCAGGAGGCCTGGGGGCAGCTGGGGGCTGCCTTCCCACCTGCTCCATCTCCATCATCCCCAGCAGGTGAAGTTGGCTCATCTTTGCTGTGAGGCCCAGAGCAGCTGAGGTGGCTGCTTCCAGTGCATGAAATATTGAAGGGGGCGGCCGGCGCACGAGCTGGGCCTGTCTGTCTGATCTTGCTGAGCCTCATCGGAAGTGACAGCCGCGGCAGCAGCTTTGGCGGGGGTGCGGGAAGGAGGGGGTGCCGGCGGGGGTTGGCGTCCGCGGGGCTCTCTTTTCACAGCAGGGCTGTGAGCACGGGCGCTGCCAGGGAAGAGAGGGCCATCTGGTCCCTGCTGACGTAGCTCCCAAGCGGAAGGAGAGCTCCCGGTAGGGGTACCCCTCTCCCAAAGCGTGGGTCCTGTACGTGGTACAGGCAAGCCAAGGAAATGCACTGCCAGTCTTGCTGTCAGAGGAGGTGGGGTTGGTCCTACAGCGAGGGGCTGGCAGCATTTCATGCCAGCTTTTCAGAGTCTTATATGAGTGTTTCCACAGGCCCGGCTCCCTACAGATGGAGCCTCATTATGTCCTTACGGTGTCTCTTTTTGTAGCAACACCCTCACCCGCTACCTGCTCTCCATCCTCTGCTGACTAGAGTATCCCACCAGGGAGGAGGCAGTAAAGGGCTCCCGCACCTAAGACTAATATTAAGGGGAGTCTGCTGCTAAAGCATTGCAACCTAAGTGGGGAGAGCAGGCAAAAGGGGTGGTTTGGAGAAAGCAGGCTCAGGCTGGCCTGCGGACTGCACCTTGGAGGGTGCTGGCTGGTTAAAGGGCTGAGATGCTTGGACTCTGGTCCTGGGGCTTGCTTGAATGGGAGCTGGACACAGCCAGGAAGAACAACACCAGGTCTCTTGCTGGGGAGGAGGCCAAGAGGTTTGGGCAAAGCCCCCGCTAGGGTTTGTTCTCAGGCTGCAGAGGTAGTCCTTGGAACAGCACAGCGGCCTTCTCTCTCACCTTCGCCCCTTCCACTTTGCACTGTGCTGAGCTTTGAAGCAACAGTCACCCCAAAGGAAAGTAAAGCCAAGGATTCTCCTTGCAGCAGCAGGGCTCTGAGTCTCACAAGAGTCTCACCGCCGCTTTGGGACAAAGCCAGCGGGAGGGGAGTGTGAGTTCCACGTTGTGGGTCTCGTGCTCCTGTCACACTGGTGTGAATCAGGAGTGAGTCTCATGTGATCCACAGCAGTGCAGCCTGGCCCTGTAACTCCCTGCAACAGCATGTGCCAGCTGCAGAGCAAGCCTGAACCAGGGATTCCCCTCTGGGGGGCACTGGGGAGGTAGGTTGCTTTCACCACTTTCCCCATTTTACTGATGGGGAAATTGAGGCAGGGGCTTTCAGCATGTGCAGCCCAGCAGTGTGTGTGTGTGTGTGTGTGTGTGTGTGTGTGTGTGTGTGTATGGGTATGTCCCTGTCCCCTCAACTAGTGAGAGCTGCACTGAGCTGCCTTCTCCATTCACCCCTGCAGGTGCTGGACCTTGTTTCTAGCGACAGCCTCAACGTGCCCTCAGAGGAAGAAGTGTACCGGGCTGTGCTCAGCTGGGTCAAACATGATGTGGACAGCAGGAGGCAGCACGTTCCCAGGGTATGTGGATTGGCCTGGGGGCCTGGGCCATCATGAGGATGGGGTACCACGGGGTGGTGGGGTGGGCCAGGCTCCAACTTGTTGGCTGGACTGTTTTTATCAGCTCTGAGAAGCTTTGTTCTGGTTACATATGAGTTTGGCCAAAGCTAGACCCCCCTTGGACTCCACGCTCACAAATTTCTGATTACAAATTGCTGCCTGAAGTCCAGCTTGTAGGTGAGTGCGGGGTTCACATACCCCACCGGTAGGGCTGGAGTTCTGTTAGAGACCATCACCCACTGCTTGAGCCTCTTGCACTTGTGTGTGGATTTGAACCTCCTAGCAGTCCTGTGAGGTAGAGAGCCATTATCACGTGGGGATCTGGACATGGGGCAGATTGAATGATGTGCCCAAGTGCATGCAGGAAATCTGTGACAGAGGCAGGACTTAAATGCACCTTCCTGAGGTCTAATCCAGTGTGTTACCCATTCAACAGCCTTCTTGCATGTTCAGAGGAAAGCAATACTTTGTGTTGCTTTCATCCCCTCTGGTGGGAGATCTC
This sequence comes from Alligator sinensis, assembly GCF_000455745.1. Classification (NCBI taxonomy): domain Eukaryota; kingdom Metazoa; phylum Chordata; order Crocodylia; family Alligatoridae; genus Alligator; species Alligator sinensis. Next base: position 461,649 of record NW_005841914.1, read on the forward strand.
TAAATTCCCCCTATTAGAGGAGGCTCACAAACCTGCCTGCCCTGTCAGTGCCACTACTCCCATCTCACAGATAGGGAGACTGAGGCGTGGAGGGTTATGACCTGCTTGAGGGCATAGGCTGAATTGGTAGCAGAGGGGGAGATGTGAGCAGAAGTGCTGGCCTTTCCGGTGGACTCCCTGCTCGACAGGACTGGGCTTTCAGGTTTGTTCTCAAAAGCCAAACATCTGGCAAATGTATTTGGAGCGGGGTTTCCCTTTATCTGGTCTCTGATCTCAGTACTTCTGTGTTCTGGAGCTGCATACCCGCAGGCCTGCCACCTGCCTAAGGGAGAAGACAGCACAGCAATCATCAACCCTCCACCTCGCAAGGGCTCTTCCCAGCCCGGCTCCAGACTGGGGCTGCAGGCTCTCAGCGAGCCCTGGGCCCCCTCTCGTGGATGTGAGCTGCATTGCAAACAAGGCTATGAGCTTCTATTAATTAGGGGACATGGTATCCCTAAGTGCCCCAGCTCCTGGGACCTGTCAGTTTGTTCTCATGGCTTCAGTACCAGGCCTGCGAGGAACTCAGCTGTGAGACTGCAGAGGAAAAAGGAGAGGATGTTAATCCAGGGCACACACACCGCCTTGGGGCTCTGGGGCAGGATGTTTGCAGATGCACAAAGGTCTCTGCTGGGGGGCGGCTGGAAGGCCAGTGGGAGATTCTTCTGTGACCTCCGTAACCTAGACTCAGGCCCTGGCTTTGCTTCCAAGGTCCCATTGAGTAGCATACCCTCAAACCCCTTGCACATTGGGCATTGCTGGCAACTGCAAGAGCACTGGTGCCCAGTAACTCCCATGGCTCAGTTCTGACCTAGCAGTCCCCCTCTGAGACTTTCTACCTTTGCCATCGTACAGATGATCTCAGGCAGGTAGCCCTCTGCTTCTGAGCCACGTCCCAGTGGAGGGGAACATGGCTAAGGTCAAGCCAGCAGTCGGCTTCTTGCTGAAGGAGCTGCACTGGCACCTGGAACAGGGTGTGGGCACCAGTGGATAACGGGGACTGGGATTTGGGAGCAGCTGTGAGATGTGTGCTGTTGTCAGACCAGTGGGAGGCATCTCTCCAGGCTCTGTAAAGGCAGGGAAAGCTTGTATGAAGCTGCCCACACACCTGCCTTTCCAGGGGGAGGGGGAGTAGAGGCAAGAGGGGGGTCCCAGGACTCTTTGGGTTGGGAGGGAAGAGCTGGTGTGGAGCAAGGAAGGCATCAGGTCTCTCTTGCCTTCTCATTGCCCTCAGCCCCAGCCTAACCCTTCCCTCCCCACAGCTCATGAAGTGTGTCCGGTTGCCCTTGCTGAGCCGCGACTTCCTGATGAGCAATGTGGACACGGAGCTCCTGGTCCGGCACCATTCGGAGTGCAAGGACCTGTTGATCGAGGCCCTTAAGTACCACCTCATGCCGGAGCAGAGGGGGGTCCTCGGCAACAGCAGGACCAGGCCCCGGCGGTGCGAGGGGGCCAGCACAGTGCTCTTTGCTGTTGGTAAGGGACAGACATAGTGGGTGGGGGAAGAAGGCACTTGGGTTTTTTTTGCATTGGGAGGGCAAGGTGCCACTAGGGCTACCACTGGCACCTCTGAGGTCTAGTGTGCCTTATGAGTGGAGACCAGCCCAAAGCCTGGTACCATACACAGCTGGCGGCTCCAGCTCATGTGAGTGGTGGCATTTGCAAAACTCATCAAAAACTAACTCTTCCCTTCATGCGAGTGGCCCGGCCTTGAGAACAGGCAGCTGGAGGCCACCGACATGACAGATGTTCATGTTCAACAATGTCCATTGTTGGGACGTTGGGCAGAGCCCTTGCATGGGCCTGTCCCTGCTCACACTCTCTCACCCACCGCCATGCACACTCTCCCACCATTCACTCACTCCACTGGTGCTTCCTGCATGCAGGTGGGGGGAGCCTTTTCGCCATCCACGGAGACTGCGAGGCCTATGACACGCGGACGGACCGGTGGCACATGGTGGCCTCCATGTCCACCCGGAGGGCCAGGGTGGGCGTCGCTGCCATCGGAAACAAGCTGTACGCCGTGGGCGGGTAAGATCCTGCCCACCAAGAGTGTCCGCGTTGCCCATGATGGACCCTGAGCTGGGGCTGAGAGGGAGCCTGGGCACAGGGATGTCACAACACAGACTTAGGGCGAGGGGACATCTGTGGTTGAACTTGGCTGTGGAGGGGTGGGAGATTTGTGAGGGGCTAGGAACCTCTTGCCACTGCCTTGCTGGTTCAGCTTCAGCCCAGAGGAGCTGCCCCATTCTACCAGCTGCCCACTGCAGCGAGTTTGCTGGCTCTCTGCCCTGCGGTGGCTTGGGCTCTCATGGGTGCCAGTCCTTAGCAGCCTCCGTAGAGCAGCCAGTAGTTGCTGAACAGAAGTTGCCTTGGCCCGGCATGGCATGTCACCTTATGCCATGACTAGATCAGAGGTGTGTTGGTTGGCAAAGCTGCTCTGGCTGTGCCCGCTTTGGGGATGTGGGCAGCACAGACCTCCCCAGGAGCTGGGCCCACCATAACTGTGGCTCTGCCTGGGTCTGAAACAAGGGCAAGAGTCAGGCTGCATCTGGCATGGGCACTGCCCTAAGGCCACGCAGTGCCCGGTCTGAAAGCTGTAGCAGGAACCAGGGCCCTCAACCCTGCCCCTTAGGTGCCACTTTAGTGCTTCGTAGGACCCCAGGCTCCAGATGCTCTCTGTCTCCCTGCAGCTATGATGGGACCTCGGACTTGGCCACCGTGGAGTCATATGACCCAGTGACCAACTCCTGGCAGCCGGAGGTGTCCATGGGCACCCGGCGGAGCTGCCTGGGTGTGGCAGCACTCCACGGGCTCCTGTACGCCGCAGGGGGTTACGACGGAGCCTCCTGTCTGAACAGGTAGGGGGGTTTGGTGGCATATGCTCTTTCC
>NW_005841914.1:464610-474573 GCF_000455745.1 Alligator sinensis
GCAGAGACACCCCTCACCCAGTCTCCAAAACCCGGTGCATCCTCAGTACAGACCTCCTCAAGATGGTATTTGCAGCCAGGATGGGTTGGGACAAAACTGGGCTGGCCGGTGGGGTTGCTGGAACCCTCCATTCACAGGGGAGATCCTAATTCTGCCCCAGCTGTGTTCCCAGCTTGCCATGGAGAAGCAGTGTGCGCTTCGGGTCCTACACGTTGCCATGTGCTATCTAGCACCATTTACCTAGCAGCACACTGAAGCTCCTCACAGCCTTGTCTGGTCTTGGCTAGCGCCGAGAGGCTGCACTAGTCAGCATGTGCGTAGCCGAATAGATGGAGCTACACTGCTCCTGGCTTGGGAAGCAGTTGGTGTGATGTATGAGGACACCACTGCCTGGCACCATGAGTGTACAATGTAGACGTGTCCCTTGTGCCCTCTGCCAGTTCTGCCCCCTCACCTCTTATCCACTCTCCCCAGTCCCCCATAGATGCACTGGCTCTGCCTCTCTCCTCGGCAGACCATGATTTTGAACTTCGATGATCAAGGAATAAATGTTCATCAGTTCCTTGTTCCTCAGTCATTTATGCCCCACAGCATCTCTTTGCCCCTTGCTCCAGGGCCCTCTGGCTCCTCTGATAGCTGCTTAGAAGGCACCGCAGCAAAGGCTTTTCCTTGGGCTTCCCCAGATTAAACCTGTCTGTTCTCTGTCCCTGCCTGCTGCAGCGCAGAGAGGTACGATCCCCTGACGGGCACCTGGACATCAATTGCTGCCATGAGCACAAGGAGGAGATATGTTCGGGTGGCGACATTAGGTAGGTCACTTTTGCAAGGGAACCTCTTTCCCCTCTGGGAAGCCTGGTTGCATGGTTAAAGCATTAGGCTTGGTCTTGGGAGATAGGGGTCCAAGTGGCAGCTCTTCCACAAACTCCCTGTATGACCTTGTCCAAGTCACTTACTCTCCCCTGAGCTCCACTGTGCTGTGGCAGGAAGTCATTAACTTTATCAGTCTTTCTAAAGACACCGTCTCTGTTGGCCTTGCAAGTTCAAACTGTTCCCTCTTGAGGCTTCCAGCTCACTCTTGTTGTAGGGCTGCTGGTTCCCAATTCCCTCAAGCCAGGGAGCTCTGGAAGCCCCCCTGCAGCTGCCATCCAGCCTCACCTCCCAGGCTTTTCTTGCCTGAATCCCTGTACTCTGCCCTTTCCTTCTGGGAGCAGACCTCTCCCCACCCAGCCCATCTAGTTTCCATCCAGGGAGTCCCCGACTGATTGTTGCCTGGGCAGCTCTCCCTGCAGGCTGTCTTGCCTTGCTCTCTTCCCCAGACTGCTCTAACAGCTCTTCCATGTGCTGGGCAACACACTCAAGGATACAAGCAGCAATTCCCCTCCCTCCTGCCTTTCTCCTCTGGCTTTAGCCCTCCATGCAGATGCCCCATGCTAACTGGGAAGCTCCTTTGCCTTCACCCACCCTGTGCTCTCAGCCTGGTGCTGCCTTTTAGCTCTCTCCCCTTCAGTGCCCTGCTTCTCCTGCCTCATCTGCTAAAACTATAGCTGAAGAGAGGCCATGGGGAGCATCCCCAGTGCCTGTCACAATGAGGGCAGGGGACTGCAGGGCACGCGAGCTCCCGGGCGGCTCTCTCGGCTCAGTAGAGACGTTGCCTGATGAATGTTTAATGACGCGCCGCACCAGCTGAGGTCTCTGCGTCGTGAGCTGCTCCGTGAGCTAATCCTCCCCGGAGGGCTTTGCCCCATGGTGCGGGTTTGTGCATTGGTTGCTCTGCCGCGGCCCTGCCTGTCCTGCCTGGATGCTTTGCTGGCCTGGAGGGAGCCGTGGGCGGAGGTCTGGAACGTGGGCCTGGCAGAGGGTGACTCTGTGCGTGACTCTTTTTGCAGATGGCAATCTCTACGCTGTCGGGGGCTACGACAGCTCGGCCCACTTGGCAACGGTGGAAAAGTACGAGCCTCAGGTAAACGAGAGAGAGAGCGTGCCTGTGTGGATGCATGGTTTGCCCGTTCCTCTCCCTCGCTCCTCCAGACAGGACTTGTCGAAAAGGCTTGTAGGAAGCTGAATGCAAAAACCACAATGAGGAATGATCAAAATGACTAAAACCCTGTGGAACCTAAGTGCCCAAGGTCCTTTCAATGGGGTTTCTAAGCCAGCTGAGGCATCTATTGCCCTGTTGAGGAGCAATTTAAACAAATATATGTCAAGATTGTGTCCTGGATCTGTGTTTAATTTCTGTATGTTTCTGCTATAGGCAGAGAGATCTCCTAGCAAGGGCAGCTGTGATACGATGCCCCTCTCCACTTATTTTGATGGCTGCATGCTGGCGATCCCAAGAAAACAGCTCTAGTGGCTAGTACAAAGCGGGTCAGAGACAAGGCTCTGAATGGAAAGCCTCCCAGAGCCTTTGAGGGGCAGGCTGCAGTGTTGCCTCCATACTGCAGATCTAGAAATACATGCATGGCCAAACTGGACATGTTTATATGTGCAGTTAATCTGACCGAATATACTCCAGCTCAGTTTGGGCCAAAGTAAATGAATCCCGACATCACTGTCTACATGTATATTTAAGCACAGTAATTTACTGTGGTGTAGCATAGTACCTGTGTCTGACAGGACTATCCTACACTGGAGTAAGTGAATGTACTGCACACTAATTGTGGCACACATGTAGCCGGTGGCACTTTACTGCGCATTAAGTTAGTCCAGTGCTCAGTAAAGCGCACCTGTAGACGCACCCACAGGGACATGGAAACCATCGACAGGTCTATTGTTCATGGTCGCAGCACCCAGAACCTGCCAGCAGAGGGTGCATCCGAGGTGTGAACGCTGCCTCTTCTCACCTTGTTTACTTTAAATATATATATATATATTTAATTAAACCAGTTTTGGTGCCATAAGAAAATGAGAGGCTCTGAGCGCAGGTTTGGTGGGTCGTGTGATGGGAAAGAAGAAACACCCAGACGAGAGTTAACGAAGGAGGAGTAATTGCTGCTTCAAGTGGTCTCAGGGTGGCGCTGAACTGGACACAAAGCTAATTGCAATATTAGCCCCCTGCAACTCCCTCTCTTGTCCCGAGCGCCTCTGCATCCCCAAGAAAGCCTCTTTCTACAGCCACTGCCACCTTCCCCCTTTAGCTGTGAAAAGCAGGCAGGAGGTTGTGAGCTGTTTTGATCTCTGTTGCAATCCAGTTTGTGTGTTCAGGACCAGGCCTGAGCTGCCAGCCAGCATGAAGGAATTGAGATCCCATCAGTCTAATTAGCACCCCTGAGGCACCTGAACTTGCTTTGGCTGCCCAGGACCCTATCTCCTCCGAGACCCCTGCTGCAGGTGGATGATGGGTCTTGCAGGGATGGGTCTTGGACAGCTGGTGTGTGGCGTGCTCTGGGTGTGGAGCAGGCACGACACAATCTGCGACGAGGCTGTGGTGCTGCCCCTGAATGGCTGGGGTGGGTGGATAACTTGTTGGCAGGAGTGCCTGGTATGCCTTCACAGGCACTACCCCTCCCTCCCCTAGATCAACACATGGACCCCGATCGCCAACATGTTGAGTCGCCGGAGCAGCGCGGGTGTGGCTGTGCTTGAGGGGATGCTCTATGTGGCCGGCGGCAATGACGGGACCAGCTGCCTTAACTCGGTGGAGCGCTACAACCCGAAGACCAACACCTGGGAGAGCGTGGCGCCCATGAACATCCGGAGGTAGGAAACCACCATTGGATTTGGTGCGGGCTGGGGTGCCAGTAGCTGCTCACTCAGGCTGTTTATTGGTTGGCTGCCAGGACCAGGGGTGCACAGCCCCCAAGAAGGGTCCTTATGGCTTGGCTTTGCAAGATGCATGGCCCACTGGAGCACTTTACTTTCCAGCTGGTGCTGTGCAGCAGGAACATGCCTAGCTTTGCCAGTGGAGCAGGCAGGCAGCTGGGGCTACAGCTAGCAGCCACTGAGCAGTTGTATGGTGGTGGTGGGAGGTGACAGCGACCCCCTGGGAGAGGCGTGCAGGTGTTCTGCAGCCCAGGTAATCCTAGGCTGGCATCGGTGCCTCCTGAGCTCCCCCAGGGCAAGGGTGTTCCAGGAGCCCTGCTGTTTCTAACAACATACTGGGGTGAAGGAACAGCTCCGCATGCTAAATACCAGCTATAGGGACCTAGTTTAGGTTCATGACTTCAGTTATTTGAAAGGAGCATCAAACAGTGCTTGGCACAACGGACCGGGAGCTGAGACACCCAGGTTCTAGTCCCAGCTCTGCCACTGAATCAGCATATGACCCCGGGCAAATCACATAGCCTGAGTGCCTGAGTAGGGGAGCAGTCCTGGGCATCACCCTCAGGGACTAGGCCAGGGTAGGGAAACACCCGCTTTGTTAATGCGGTCTCTGTGCTGTCATCCACAGAAGCACCCACGACCTGGTGGCCATGGACGGGTGGCTCTACGCGGTGGGGGGGAATGACGGCAGCTCCAGCCTCAACTCCATCGAGAAGTACAACCCCCGCACCAACAAGTGGGTGGCAGCTTCGTGCATGTTCACGCGCCGCAGCAGCGTGGGTGTGGCGGTGCTGGAACTGCTCAACTTCCCGCCTCCCTCCTCGCCGACGCTCTCCGTGTCCTCGACGAGCCTTTGACAAAGAGTCCGGTCGGACCTTACCTCAAGGGGCCTGGAGCGCCTGGCGGAGCGCCAGGCCAGCCTGGCCTGACCCATGCAGCAGTCAGTCCCTGTAGAAGGGAGCCAGGGCGCCGGCTGCTGCCTCCCACCCCAGCCATTCCCTGAGCCCCTCAGGGACTCTCCCTCTCTTGGTGCACGCCCAGGGGGCTCAGAGGAAGGTGAGAACTGCACTTCCCAAGCGAGGCTCCTCTCTCCCCGTGTCTGTGGGCGGGGAAGGGGGATGCCCTCGGCTCCGTCCACACCCCTGCTCCACCGCTCCACCGATCCTTCTCCTTTTGTTTCCTTTATGGGCTGGCCCAGCCCCTTGAAACCATTGCTGCTTTTAGGGCTTCACGTGACCCGATGTGCTGCACGCTGGCACAGCCATGCTGGGGAGGAGCCAGGAACGCTTGAGGCCGGGGGGACGCGGGGCACCGCTGACGCACACGGCACTCCCCCGGGAAACAGCAGGATGTCCCCCCGCGCCTCTGAATGCCACCTTAGCCACACACTCCTCAACCAAGCCCGTAGCGCACTGTTACAGACTCGGAGACCACCGTACGTCTCGCAATGGTGTCTAATCGATGCCTTAAAAAACCCCAGCTGGGGTGACAGGGCGGGGAGGAAGCGAGGTCTGGGCAGCGCATCCTGAACCCCTCTGCGTTTCTACCCTTTGCTGACCCCTGCCCCACACACTAGATCCCAGGGTGCCCATGCTGAGATGCCTCAGCCAGCTGGATGGATGGAAGAAGTTCAACACCATTGGAGCCGAGACACCCCACGGTGACTACAGACCATCCTTAGCCTCTTGGTTGGGAACAGCCCCATCCATGTGCTATTTCCCGGTCTGCCAAGAAGGTCCCAGAATTGCAGCAGGACTTGGTTACTTAACAATAACACTGTGGCCCTGGACGGCAGGGCAGGGCTGGGGGGAGCGGGGTGCTGCACGGCACTATTTATTTCATGTTTGCCTTTTTATTTGGATGCTAATCTTTTGATTTTAATTATCCATTCGTTTATTTTTTTTAAAGCGATTCTGGTGTTCTCTGCCCCAGCCGCGTCTCCGCCATTGGAGGCACCAGGGGATGTGGGGAGTAAACCAGAAGGGCATTTTCTTTAATTGTCAATGAGACAATGATCATGGCTTGGAAGGAACTCTCTTTAGAGGTGTGTGCGCGTGCATGTGTGTGGGGCTACGTGTTCAGTGAAACCAGCATGGACGGGACCACTTGCCAGTAGCAACTCCCTGGAGTCTTAAGCTACCACTTTAGTTAACTAAAAGTTGAACCAATCTACACTGTAAACCACAGGTTGGTCCTCGTGGACTCACCTGTACCAGGGAACCTCGCGGGTGGTGGCTTAAGATCTGCTTTCACTGCATGGGCTGTAATTCGAGTGTGCACCTGTGCGCATGTGTGATTTGCCCTGAGACAAATTTATCAGGTGTTCTCCACGGTATCGAGGAACGGCTCAACCACTGGTACCTCAGCAGCACCGGACGGCTGCTCTGTGATTATGGCGTAGCTAAAGACTGTTTCATTCTCCGTTTCTTTTTCTTTCCTCACCTGAATCCCTTCTTCCCCACATTGTTTTAACTTATGGCAATACTTACTAGCCTGGATTTTCAGAAGGGACTAGGCATTTCTTTGCTTTTGGAGTTTTTAATTTGAGACAATTTTTAAAGGGGCATGCTTTCTCATGGGGAGCGCATTCGGTATGTGATACAAGCTCATTGATGGTGCCTGAAGTTTGGCACCTCAAATCACTAGCTGCTTTGTAAAACTGAGACCACTGTCCCAAAAATGTGGCCTAGGCTGCTTGGCCTGAAGGAGATTTTAGGCTTTTAAACTGCATTTTGAAGATCTCTGTTTTTCAGTTCCCTTTTTTAATTTTGCAAGTCTGAAGCCTTCACATGGACTTTCCCATTCCTGCATATGACACCGTTTTGATGTCCAAACGCTGATCACAAGGTGAAGTTACCTCTCTCTTAATGCGGCAATAGTGTTGACTCATTACACAGTCAGCATTTTGGGTTAAGTCGGTCACCCTGTCTTGTCCAAAATTGTGGTAGTATCTTCTGTTTCCTCCCCACTTCTCTAAGGGGGACATGAGTGTGTGTGCATGTGTGTGTGCATGTATGCGAGAGAGTACTAGAGAGATATTATCTTGCTCCCTTTCCCGCTCTTTTTCTCGCCGTACCCATGAGCCACATCAGGATCCCAGGTTTCAAGCCAATTCGTGACAACCTGCACCTCTGCCTCTAGGATCCTCTTTAGAGGAGGCACAGGAGAATCCTAGAGGACCCCCCAAAGCACCTGCCTTAAAGCTTTCTGGGCATTTTGGAGGCTAAAGGTGCCAGCTGCTGTGGCTTGGGAGAAGTCCTGGGATTTCAACTGTGTCCTATGGGTAAGGCAGAGAAAGTGAGGGCCCTGCAGGCCAGCTTCTCCTACCTGCCCTCCTCCCAACATAGGAGTGGGCTGGCATGAGGGGAAGAACCATGGAGGGTACAGGAAGGAGTTGCTGAGGGTGGGCAAAGGCCTTAGTTAAAACATAGGATGTTTGGGGTTTACAGCCACAGCTCAACCCCCTGAAGATGATGCCAGTGTTACTGTAGCATGAAGGGCACTGCTGGCAAATACTGTATTTATTTTAATGGGGAGGTGAGGGGATACACTGGCAGGGAAGCCATGGGGTGTCCTGTCCAGCCAAGGAAGGTGCTGTAGCTCTACCCCAAGTGCAGTGTGGAGCATCACAAGCAGTATGAATCCCTGGCAGGGGTGTCAGCAATTCTCCAACCATTGGGAGAGTGACTTTTATCAGTCACACAATCATTTTTTAGCCTACAGGATGGGGAGGATTTCTGCCAGTCAGGTCCCGAGCAAGAGTGCCCACTAGCCTGAGATAATTTGAGCCTCTTTTGTGAAGGAAAAGAAAAGAACATTTTACTGGGGGGATTTATTAACTATGCAGCCACTAACTGCTTTGCTATACTGGAACGGAGGGGGAATAGGGGGGATGCAGGGACTGCCTTAGCACTGCTGAAGTCCACAGAGCTAAGAGATTTCAACCCCGGGGATCCCATTCATACAAAGTGGAGGGGTTGGTCTCTGTGGTGCGGGGATGCCACAGATGCCAGGCAAATGCCAGCCCCCTAGGCAGAAGTGGTGGCCTTGGTATGTGTGTGTGTGCATGTGTGTGTGTGTGTATGGGAAGGGGAGCTGTCCACTCTTTGTCACTTCTTTACCAGTATTAATTGGTCTCTCACACCAAGCGTCACTCATACGCGACTGAGAGACGTTCCTAAACCGCCAGCTCCGTCCTGCGTGGCTGCCAGGTCTGCTGCCATGTTCCCCCCAGGGAGCTTGTCACCGTGTCAGAGTTTGTAGCAAGCTGGCCCCGTCCCGTCCTGGCAGAGCGATTCACGTGGCCGGGCGGACGGGCAGACCCCGGTTCATCCCCCGTCAAAATGTCGTCGTTTTTATTTATATGTAAGTTATCTCGACTTATTTATGTGGAGCTCTGTGTTTGTTTGTTTTCTGAATTTTGCACTACTCTCGGGAATGGGGGGATACAAGCAATACAAGCCAATGTGTAAAATAAAGACGTTTTCTTGAATACTGGATCCTGCCCTGTGAAACGCTTCTTTTTTTCCCTCTTCCCACATGCTTTAGGCAGTGGAGCTTTTCCCCAGGGAAGCACTGTCCTTTTGTTGGGGGGAACCAAGGGAGGAAGAAGAGAAGCCCATCCCTTGAGCCTTCAGGAAGGGGAAATGAGTTGTCTGGATTTGGAGGAGCTGGGGCCAGACCTGGGCATTTGCAGACTAGAGCATGCCACCCCCTGGCCCTGGCAGGCTGGAGTCCGGCCTGGATGGAAGGCAGCAGCCGTCATCAGGGATGGGGGTCTCTCAACCATGACTGCTCCTGGCTCATCCACACAAAAGCTGCAAAGGGGCTGTAAAGGGAACAACAGAGTTGGTCCCAGCCCAAGCCAGAAGATGCTCTCTCCCTTTTCCTCCAGCTCAGCCAGCACCGTGGTTGGCACAGGTCACACGAGCCAAGAACATGGCTTTGGGCATCAGCTGGGCACCTGGTGAGTTCATGGAGCAGCTGGACTCACTCAAGACAGTCTTTGCCCCTTTCCTCAGCTGGGGGCTATGTTTTCGACTGTCTCCACAGCTGGGTGGTTGGAGCCTGTGATTCAGTTGTTTGAAAGTGGCACCATGCCACGACCCAGCAGAGGGTGCTAGGCCACAAGCTGGTCCAGCTGCCAGCTGCTGGGGTGGGGAAACCAGAAACCAGCAGGGGAGAGGATGCTAGAGGTGCAGAAACACCTTGCAGGGCAATCTAAGTGCAAAGCAAACAGGGCTTCAAACAGACGCCAGCCGCTAATTTACAGCTCTCCCTGCCCTCTGCACTCTAGCCTAGGAGCCAGACGCCCCTGAGAGTCCTAGTCCTCAGTGCAGCTGACAGCTCTTGCCCCCCGGTTGGAAATGAAAACCAGACATGAAACATCCTCCTCTCGCCTAGGAGTGTCACATGCATCTTGCCCAAAGGCAGGCCTGGCCGGTTGGCTCGGTTCGGCAGCAGGGAAAGCGCGCAGGAGATCAGATCTACCTTCACCAGCTGCTGTCAGTCACCGTGGCCTGTGGGGAAATGCTGAGCTCATTTCAGAGGCGGAGAAGCAGGGGCTGGGGGGAAGGGGAATGAGAGCCCTCACTGCCTCTAGCAAGGGCTGAAGAGCTCCTCTCCACCTCTCCCGCTTGCACCAACTCTCCCCACCCCGCAGCAAGGCCCCACGGGTGTGGGCAGTTGCAGTGCTAGAGCAAGTTGCAATGGTAGCAGCGCTGTCCTTCTGAGGACTTCCTGCCCGCTCTGGTTTTGCTGTCCAAGCTCTCACTCTGGTCTTCATTGTCTATAAATAACCACTGGTTGCATAAAGCTTTCCAAAGCATGAAGCCCGTCTGCTGCCGCCCCTGTGAAGCCCTCCTGTCACTGGGACGAGAGTGAAAAGGGCTTTGGGGAACTGTTGTTTAGTCCAGCAAATTAGAGGTGTCTAAAACCAATGCATGCACGCTGTTTCCAATGTGGGGGTGCCTTGGAAACAAAGGTCCCCCAGAGTACAGCTGCATCTGTCTGCAGGATCTACAAGAACAGGGGGGATTTGTGTCATTCTCGTGGGCTGTCAGGATTTACTGAGAATAAGCGCAGGCTGCTGAACAGAGATGTGATCAAACTGCCACAATCGCTTAGCAGAAGAAGGGTGCTTTCCCCAGCTGCAATAATCAGCTGCTGCTGTTTGCAATAAGCAGTTGGATGAATGCAGCTGCA
>NW_005841914.1:474604-478346 GCF_000455745.1 Alligator sinensis
TCTTGGCCTTGCAGGACACCCTTCTACGTGGGTTTGTTATAGGAGGGCTCGTCCCCAGCGCCTGCACTGCAGCTCCAGGAACAGCCTCGTGGGAGTTTCTCCTGAAGCCTGGTTTGTTATTATCAGGTTGTTCCAGAGTGGAGCCCAGCATTGGAAAATGCTTTTATTCCTGCCTTGCCCTGCAGAAACCCCTCCCTGTCCTGCCTTTTTTAATGTAACCCACTGACACCCATTTCACTCCTGATTCCTCCCACACCAGGGACCAGTTCTTTAAACCAATCAACCCAGTCTTTTCCCACAAGTCATATTTTTTACCTGCCCTGCAACACAGTGTATTTCTCAAGTGTCTGTGAACCTGTCAGTGGAGCCCCACAACATAAGGGCACTGAATTACATATAGGGAAATGAATAGATTAGAAAGCCACAGGAGATCATGGTGATCCCCTAATGTGACCTGTATAACTCAAGCCCAGAAGACTTCCCTAAATCAGTTCTTGTTTGACCTCAGCCTAACCGCTTGAAAAACACCAGCCTTGAGTATAATCATTTCCAGTAATGGAGAAGCCACTGCTGCCCCTTGTCAGTTGTTCCAGTGATGGATTGCTCTGGGTGTTTAAAGAGCTGTGCCCTGTTTCTAGTCCAAACTTGTCCAGATTCAACCCCAGCCAGTGGACCTTGTTCTACCTTCATCAACTAGATGATTATCCAATGTTTGTTTTCCAAGCAGGTCCTTAAAGTCTGTAATCCAGTCACTCCTTGGTCTCCTCTCTGACAAGCAAAATAGATTGAGCATCTTGCATCTTCCCTTACAAGGCAGGTTTCCATCCCTGGAGTCATTACCATGGCTCTTCTCTGCACCTTCTCCAGTTTCTCTGCTTCCTCCCTGAACTGCAGATACCAAACCTGGGCCCAGTGTCCTTGTGGGGGTGGATCCAGAAGCAACCATGTAAGCTCCTTGCTCCCTTTGTGATTCCTGTGTTAACACCTCCATGGATCTCTTGGAGGCTGACGTGAGAGCTCATGTCTAATGCTTTATCCACTGTGACCTAAAACTCTCCCAGAGTCGCTGCTTCCCTGGATGGAGCACCCCGCACCCCTCCCCAAAAAGGGTAGTTTGTGTACTTTATTCTTAGACAAAGGACTTAATTTGGCATTACGGAAACACACATGGACCCAGCCTGCCAAATGTTCCAGCAGCAGCAACCTGCCCTCCTCATTTCTGGTCATTCTCTCCATTTCAGTGTCATCTGAAAAAGGCACTGGCAACAACTCTGTGAGCATGTCTACATGTGTATTTACACTGGCTTAAATTTACTGCTCAGTAAATTACTGCACAGTAAGCCAGAATAGGCTGGCATCTACACATGCAAATGTTAAAGTGCATTAACGCTGTGTGTGGACTGATTTGGGACTAAAGTTAATCCCAAGTCAGTCCACCCACACAGTCTTACTGCTCAGTAAGGCATCTACATGTGTTTTACTGAGCAGTGACTAATTGGTCATAAATTTGATACCTGCATGATGCTGGTATCAAATTTATGCTCAAGTCAGCATAAGTCACCATATTTACTGTGCAGTATGGGCGTGCACATGTAGACGTGTGCCCATACTGTGCAGTAATTTTGGTCACTGCGCAGTAAATGTGCATGTGTAGATGTGCCCTGTGTTTCCTTCCAGGGCATTGACCAATCTGTTGAACAATATAGGAATCCAAATTCACCCCTGTAAGGCCCCACAAGCACCCCCATTACCAATGACACTGGGAGGCATTAGGCAGTTTTTAAGTTCTTGGTGTGCCACGCCAATATGTACGTGCTGGTTTCTCAATCACTTGCCATGCAGAATACAAGTCAGGTGCCTCACAGCCTGGATTCTGCTCCTCTACCTTCCTCCGCATCTGAGCAGAAAAGCTCACAGGTGGCTCCAAAGAAACCTGAAAGATCCCTGCCGGCCCAGTGCCCCAGTGATGCTCCCAGCTGTTTTCGAACATTTCTCCACCAAGAAAAAGATACTGCGTTATTTGACGAGGCCTATTTTCCTCCAACCCATATTGACTAGTGTTAATTACCCTCTCTGAACTCTTTGTTCATGGAGTCCTTTATAAGATGCTCCATTATTTTGCCTGGGGCTGGTGTCAGGCCGGCTGATCTTTAGATATAATTTTAAATATTGGCATGAGAGGAGCTGTCTCCCAGTCCTTTGGGACTTCTCCAGTGTAGTACTGCACATCAGCATTAGTGGTTCCAAGCTCTTCAGCCAGCTCTTTTCAAACTCTTGGATGCAAGTTATATCAGGACCTGTTTAGTTGAAAATGTCTAGCTTTACACATAGTCTTTTAACATCTTCCCAAGTTACTGCTGGAATGGAAAGTATTTTATCATGTGATATGACTGCATCTTCTGCTTTTTTCCCAATGGCAGATCAGAAATATTTATTCAGCACTGCTAACTTTTTGGAATGATTATTGACACTTCTACCATTTCCATCTAGTCATGGACCAGTGCCACTGTTAGGATTCCTTATATACCTAATATACCTCCCACTTGCAGTCCTTCATCTCTGCAGACCATTCATTTCCCTTTGTAGCCTTTTGCTTCCCTCATCAATTTTTGGCCATCCCTTGTTGCTTCCATTTCATAAGGAATGTTACCAATTTTCCCCATTCATTCGTTGGTTTAGCTACCTTCACTTCCCCTATAAGCCAGGGTGGTTTTTTTCGCCAGTGCAAACTTCTTTCTCAGTTGTCCTTGTCTGAGCATTTAGTAAGATGTTGTGGAACAGTTCCTCATTAATCCCCCCTGTTGCTCCCCTTTAAGTTCTTTCCTCCCAGCTGATTTGGCTCAAAACTGTTTTCAGCAGAAGAAGCCGGCCCTTTTGAAGATGCGAGGTCCATAGATTACTGGCTTGGACTTTATTCTGTTTGCAAATAACACATGTCAGCAAGTCATGGTTGCTTCATACACCTTTTTAATTCTGTGATTATTTCCTCTTTGGCGCTCCAGATGAGGTCCAAGCTCGAATTCCCCCAGGCCGGAGGCACCACATTTTGAGTCTGAAGATGCGACTGTTTGAAGCACTTCTGTGAACGCAGTAGGTTTTGCCAACAGAGACACTATTAAGAAACATAAATGCAGATCTGAACACAGGCACCGAACCCTTTCCATTGTGCGCTCGAGGCCCCAATCCTGAAATATTGCCTCCAGCCAGCCTCAGTGGCTTTTGTGGTGCTTAGTTGAGATCTGGCTAGGGATCAGATGTCAACTGTGAGTTGTAAATGCTTCATTGTGCAGAATCCTCCTTGTCTAAGAGTGATTACAATTCCCTGCCAAATTCCTCTGCCCTCCTCCGCAGCCTGAGTTGGGAAGATCACAGGTACTTCCAAACACTCTGGTTCACCTGAAACATCCCTCCCATTTCCGTAGCAAAGCTCCCCGCTACCAGCCCTGTGCGGTGGGGGGTGGAGAGGGGAAGGGAGAGGGAGGCAGGGAACCCAGTAACAGCCTTTGGCCAAACGTCTGTTTGCTTACAGATCACACCCACAAGAGTCACTGCAGACGGAAGTGGGGAATGTCTGCATGACACACTCACAAACTTCCCTGGCTCCACACTCGCTCGCTCAGTTTCTGCCTAGCACTCTCACTCCCAGCTGCTCCTGGATTATCCCAGTTGCTCTCAATATGGGGAACATAACTTGTGTTCCCCAGCCACCTGGGAGATTCAGACACTCGTTCAGACACTCGTT
>NW_005841914.1:478377-486503 GCF_000455745.1 Alligator sinensis
TACTTAGGACTGGGTTTAAAGCTTTGCTGCTGCTTTCCCCCTTTGCAGTACACCAGCAGAGACTGGGCTAGTAACCCAGCCTGTCTCAGGACACCCAGGGGCTGCTTTTGGGCTTAGCAAATATGAATTCTGCATGGTTTTGCATGAGGCTGGATAGCTGTGAACAAGATCAAGGTAGGGCAAAGGCCAGAGTGGGACTTCTGGAGCTCTGGAGGGTGAGCGGCTGCATATTGTTGCCTCCCCTATGCAACAGTGATTTATACTATTGTATTTTAGAAATGAAAACTTCTCCATGGCACTCATGGGGGACAGTGAAACAGCTGCCCTTCCTTTTCCCCGAGATTTTTTTATTTGTCGCTTCCTAAAACCTCCAGCACCGATTCATCAGCGGATAAGAATGTCAGTGACTGCAGGCACCAGCATCAGAGCTGGTTTAGAGGGGAACGCTCCAAATCCAGGCAGCTTGAATTACTGGATTCATGCTGTGCTTTTTTGTTTAACCCCTAAAGGGAAACCATTCCAGATGCATCCCCTTGAGGGACTTGTGCTGCTGATTTCCCTGCAAGGTGCCCTGACATGAGGGTGATGGGCAACAGCATAAAACCCAAATGAGGGCAGTGCCAATCTGAGTCTGCAGCCTGCGCTTACCAAATATTGCCCACCTCTGCAATCGTGCCAGCTCGTTCAGTCCCCCTGGCATTGTCTGTGCTGCTGCTTGCTCGAGAAGTGGAATCTGCAAAGGGCTCTGCCCCAAATGTGAGCTCTGGGCTGCAGCCGGGGCGTTAGCTTTGTCAAGTGCTGCAATTTCTTTCCCCATCACTGTCTGAAGATGCAAATGGCAATGCTGTGAGAGCAGTGGCATGAATCACCCCCGCTCTGGGATGCTATCCCCAACCCCTGTTGGTCTGCTCCGGCCTGCTTTCCCTCTCCTTCATACCAGTGTAGAGCAGGTAACAGCATTCAGGTGAGTTGCTTTGGGCTAACACAGATATAAATGAGAGGAGAATTTAGACCCACCAGAGCTGGCCGCAAGCTTACAGTGAAAAGGTTGAACCATGTCAGGTGTCAAGTACCTTCCCCTTCCCCTGACATCCCTGGGTTATGTTGCCTTCACTATGGGATCTCCACTCCAGCCCCTTGCAGGTGACAGTTTGGTCCTGAGAGCATTCATGCTGCCATTTGGCTAGGAGAGCTAAAACAGCCCATGAGTCCCTGCTCGAGATGCATGTTAGATCATTGCCACCATGCATGTTCACAGGTGTGCTTGTGATGCAGGTACCAAGCAGGCAGGATGGAGCTCTGCTCTAGTTTTGAAGGATGAGATAGGGCAGGCACAAAGAGGAAAAGAAAAGTGGGTGGGTACGGGTGTGGGGTGAGCCCTGGGAGGATCTGATCCATCCCTCCCCACCTTGAAGGCTGTTGGAAGGCCATCCCCACTGGATCTATCTGCAAGCTGCCCCCTCTGTTATCTGCACAGTGCTGGAGATAAACTCTTGAGCATTTAGTTATGCAAAGGTAAGTAAACAACACAAAGAAAAGCCAACAAGTGCTGCAGAGAAGCAATTAACATTCTTGCAAGCTGATTATAGACCTTTACTGGGGAGGGATGCAGGATGGCCAACTCTCCCTTTCTCCCTGATTTGTGAGGAATTTGCTCCCTGCTAGCTTTGATCTCAGTGTTTTATTTCTTTGTAGACAAGACAGCAAGAAAAAACTGAGCAGCTTCTTTGGCATTGAATCAGGGCAGGAGAGAGAGATCACCACAGACAAAATACTGCAATATATTCCAGGCAAGGCAAGTACCGACACATCCAGTCCTCATGTTCTTGGGAAGGTGTTCTGGCCCGCTGTAGGGCTTACCTGTGCGTGGGAACCTGTGTATGCGAGGCGGATAAGGGTTTCTGTGTGAGGGGGACCAAATGAACAGATGGCTTCAGTCCCAGCTCCTGGGGGTTGCCTGCTCTGGGATTCTGGTGCAGCCACCTCTGGGTGGGGACTGGGAAGCCTTGCCATCAACCTGACCCATCTGGAATAGGGGTGCGGGGCTGGGAGCGAGGGAGGCAGGCCAGCTGGGAATGTATTGCTCTTCCTTTGCTGCTCTTGTTTCTGGGCAGAGTAAGAACAGGGGGAAAATTATAGAGAGCACACAAAAGAGAGGATGATTCATTCCCACGCTGGAATGAGAGGCAGCACCCAGGCCATTAGCAATAAGTCTGGGGAAGGTGAGAAGCAGAAGGAAGTCTGTCCTTGGCATGCCACCCAGCCCTGTTTCCTTAGCTTCCGAGTCCTGGCGTGTTTGTGTTACGACAGCGTCCTGAGGCCCCACAAAGATGTCTCCCCATTGCAGGGGGGCTCCTATGAGAGCTAGTCCCTGACCCCGTAGAGCTGAGTGTGTCAAAAGGCAGGACAGGCCCAGGGCAGGGAAAACAGAGCTGCAGGGGAAACGGTCTCTCCCCTCAGGCCGCACAGCAGGTCAGTAGCAATGCTGGGAACAAAAGTGAGGACTCGCAGGCTCCAGGCCAGACCTTTGCTAGACAGGTGCATTGTAATGAGGTGGTGCAGGGAAGCATAGGTGCAAGGTAGGGAGGGGCACAGAGGGGCATGTGCCCCCCCCTCCCCCCCGACATGGCCATCCCCACTGCTGACACCGCCAACCCATCCCTGCTTGCGGTGGCTTCTGTGGGTGCCCCCCCAGAGTCAAGGGGTACCTGTCACCTATGTAGGGAACGCAAATCCCTGTCTGTCCCAGGCCCTCCACTGGCCTTCAATGGGTGCTGGGCAGAGCGGCATGAAGCCCTGGGCAACCCCCAGGCAGAGATGGAGAGCTGAATCTCCCCACCCACAAACACTTGGCTGCTTTGGCACTTCCCAGTGAAGAGCTCTTTTGCATGGCCTGGTCCTTTCTCATCCAGTGGAGCCCTTTATATCCAGTGTGATTTTCCCCTTTAATCAGGGGGGAGTTGCATCACCTTGCACTGTGGGCTCCTGGTCCAGGCCTAGGGCTCTTGGGCAATGGACAGTCTTTCATAGGACAGGGAGGGCCTATGGAAGACTTTCCCAGTGCTGGATCATGTGGCCTTGGGCAATTCACATATGCCATATCGGTCAAATCAGCATCGGGAAGTGGCCGGAGCTGTACAGATGAACAGCCCTGGAGAAGGGCTCAGTGCTATGACTAAGCTGCCCATTGTTTGTAAATGAGGTTAACAGGCAGGCAGCGGGAATTAACAAAGGAGATAGTTCCTGGGAGAGTTCCCAATGACAGCAGGATCAGGGCTGAAGTTTGGATACCTTTGATTTCCATGCTGCTTCCTCCAAGGAGTCAAGAAGAATAATAGCCGTGCTAGCAGGTGGGAAAAATGCAGCTCGCAAATGGTGCCAGATGCCAGGCCAACAGGGCGTGTGTAAATGCACTGGTCAAATGATCGCTCTTGGTACTCTCTGTGTAGCCACAGTGCCCAAGGGCCCCAGGCCTGGCCCAGGACCCCACAGTGCAAAGTGATGCACAAAGGCAGAACAAAGTCCTGTTCCCTGCCCCAAGCACCGCTGGGTGGCTGATCCGCACAGGAGAGCTGCCTGCTCCCAGCTGATGACACCTTAACATCTGCTAATGCCAAGCCTTGGATGCAAAGAAAGACAAAGAGCCAGAAGAAGGGTCACACACACATTACTCACCCAGGAGGTACCAGGACAACATGGGACTACTTGCTTTTTATTTTTTGAAATTTTGCGTCTTGGGTCAAATCAGTTCCAAATTGTATCGATTTAGTAGAGGTCAGTTGTTCAAGTCTGCGTGGCGCTACCACCAGCAAGCATCCTCCTTTCCAGACTCTTCAGCCTGGGACTCCCAAATCCATGGCAGGCATCTGAAGTACAAGCCCCGAGAGCATGAGGCCTTGGAGTTGATTCTGCCCCCTAGTCTCACTTGCCCCTAGCCAAAAGGCCGAAGGAGCAAGCTAGATGGAAAGCCTGAGAACAATCCCCCATCACCATAAATTGTGTAGCTGAGCTCCTCCCATTGGATAGCATTTGTAGACTCTTCCAGGGGTCAGCCTGTCTGCAGTGCAATGGGCAGGTCTCCACCCTCCACTACACCAGGTCATTCAAGGCTGAGAAGAAGGGGATCTCCCCTGTCGGGTCAGTAAAACCACCTGGGCCAAAAACCATGATCATGGCTTCTCCCCTGCCGTGGGACTCCTTCCTGAGAGGGAAGTACCCTGGGCCTTGGAGATCAAATACCATGCTCTGCTACAGGCCTCTCGTGTGACCTCGAGTGAGTCATTCAGCCCAGATCCTCGCTGGTATGTAGACACCTTGCTCCTCCTTAGTGGCCTACATACCTGTGAGGATCTGGGCCCATGAAAGACTGGGTGATGCTCAGATGTGGCACCACTGGGGCGGTTGGCATGTCGGGGTCACGGACGCTATAAGCTCCGAGCCAGGTTTCTTTCACCTCTGTGCCCATGAGCTCCACTGCAGGTGGGGGGTAACTCAGGAGCTGGAATGAGTGACTTTTCTCCAAGCCAGGGACATGTGAGAGTCCTGCCCCAAGGCCCCTTGCTTACAAAACAGACTCCTCGGTGCTTTGCTGTTGATTTCCTCCATCCTGGGGCCGCAGGGACTGTACTTCCCATCCCAGCCATCCTGGAGTCAAAACAAGAGGGAGGGGGAAGGGGAAGGGGGGAGGACCAAAGAGCCAATCCTTTCCCTTGCTTCTTCTATTATTAAACAGCAGCATCCAGCGCCCCTGGGCACAGCACTTGCAAGGCTGACATCCTTGGTGATTCAGGGGCAAGTCATTGATGTTCCACCAAGGATGTGGAGGGGCGGAGGGAGGTTACTTAGTAACTCACCCTACCTGTTGGATGAGACAAGGGCGATAGAGAGATTGAACATGTCAGAGCACTTGCACTGTGCAAGACCTGCCAAGCTACATGAGGAACTAGGTTTCGTTCTCTCCAGGATGCATCAGGCTAGATGGAAACGCCGAGTTAATCAGGGAGGGGGTGTAGGCTGCCACCCACGGATCAGTTCAGGGGAAATAACAGCTGGCTGATGAGAATGACAAAAGGGTGGCAACGCCTAAAACCCAGGGCTAAAATATATTCCCATGGTTCCAGGCTGAGCATCACCCACATGACAGGGAGGTGCAATACTCGCCTACCCCGTGATGGTGGGAGAACCTAACTGGAGTAGGCGAGGAATTGGTTCTCACTCATCCCAGCTTTCACACTCACTCCCTGTGAGGTTTTGCCCAAGTGACCTTGAGCCTGAGATTCACAGGGATCCGCACAGAAAAGAGGCCTCCCTGGGCCCGCTCACTGTCCTTTGTCACTCAATGCAAAGCAGTTAACGTGCTACCAGGTCAGAATGGGAGTGTTTGGCACTGAAGTAAAATAAGAGCCTCAGCAGCAGGGCAATGACAAAGGTAACCCCATGCATCAATTCTAGGGTGGGCATCATAGAGGACAGTCCAGTTGTCCTCGGTCCTCTATTGATACAAAACCCGATGTCTTTATGTCCTCTATTTTTCTCTTCAAGAGAAGAGAAAAATAGAGCACATAAAGACATCGGGTTATGTATCAATAGTAGCAGAAAACCAGAATGTCCTCTATGATGGCCACCCTAATCAACTCCCTTATTGGTAACATAGGGAAATCCTTTCCTCCATCCCAGAGGGTAGTGATTTGCCACTTTGCACAGGCCTAGTGGTGAAGGCTTGTCAGCGGCTTGTGAGCGCTCTGGACGTGAAAATTTGAAGTAGTGTTAATTATCTTCTATACCTTGAGCTGTATGAACTGGTCCCCCTCCATCACCTAATATATAGAGTACCGTGAGTGGGAGCTATGCTGGAGGTTGTAAAGGATGCTAGGGTGTGTTAAGGAAAAACACCATTTATCCTGCTCCAGCCATGTTTAACCCCAGGTTGCTGAATTACATTGATAACAAGCATCGGAAGGTAGAACATGGCTCTGATAGAAGATGCACGGTTTTTTTGGAAAAAATATATTTCTTTGTCTCTATATAGTTATATACATATACATCTTCGAGCAAAAGCTGGTCTTCACACACCTTACACCACATTTAAAGCTCACACTCCCGTTACAATAAATGCACTCATGGACCCGTGCACCCATCCGCACGCCGCAGCCCTTTCCCTAAGAGGCACATGCTGTGGTCCTGCTAGCTGTGACACCTGGGAGTGGAAGAAGTGCAGTGTCCTTGTCACTTATGTCCTGATGGCCTCTGATTACATCTGGGTATGGCAGCTGCTACATAAAATGGTGCTGGCCCCTGGGCGGGGGTCTCTTCAATTGGACAGAGGCAGCTTAGGGGCTACCTGAGGCCCTCTTTGGTATGTGATCTGTATGGCTGGTCCTGAGGGTTGTCCCCAGCCATATCCACCCCTGTGACTGCTGCACCTTGTGCTTCTTGTTGCTTCTGTAGGAAGCAGTCTGCCCACTACTTGTCCCTCCTTTTGGGCATAGTGTTAACGATGGGCAATAGAGATGGAAAGTGGCGTCTAGACGGGCCGGGGGTCTAGAGTTGGGAATTATGGGACTGCTGCTGGCAGACCTCTTGGGCTTGCCACCTGCAGTTCTGAACTCAGTGCACATGGGGGTGGGTTACGGGGAGGCTCATGCTTTGTCTGTGAAAGTCAGCAGAGTTTCTGGGGTCAGGCTGGACTGCTACCAGGGCGGTCCAACTTAGAGGCTTCAGCATCAGGGGTACTGTTTCAATTCAACACTGTTTCGACTCATTTTGAGCTTGAAACAGCAAAATTGAATCGAAACGAAGGGCTTCAAAACAGTCTCAAAACAAAACAAGGCTAGTCAAAATGTTTTGAAAGTTTTGAAACGTTTCGAGTTTCAAAGCAGCTAGCAGCGAGGTGGTGGGAGACAGGGGAGAACCAGGGCTGCGCGCCCAGCAGCAACCGGGAGCGCAGCCCTGGCTCTCCCTATCTCCCGCCGCCCGGGCTGCAGGAAGCCGATCACAGCGCAGGGGAAGGGAACTGAGCCTGGGCTCAGTTCCCCCCCCACCAGCACAAGATCGGGCTGGGGGCTGAAAGTCAGCC
This sequence comes from Alligator sinensis, assembly GCF_000455745.1. NCBI lineage: Eukaryota > Metazoa > Chordata > Crocodylia > Alligatoridae > Alligator > Alligator sinensis. Next base: position 485,453 of record NW_005841914.1, read on the forward strand.
CAGCTGGGCTGAGTTCCCATCCCCAGCCCTACGATCATCGAAACAGCCTTGCTGTTTCAACAAAGCAAAATGGAACAGCTGTTTTGCCTCGAAATAAAATTAGAAACAAAACGCTGTTCTGTCCAAACCTCGAAACTCAAGTCGAAACAGAACAGTGGCGTTTCGCACAGCCCTAGTAGGCACCTCCCTGCATGGGACCAGAGCATGGCACACGAAGGCATTTTGCTTGGCACGCACACCTAGGGCAGATGGTGGGGAAGGGGCCAGGGCTGTGCTGCTACAAGTATGAGGCCCCTTGCAGCTCCCCTGCCATCCGCCCCTAGCATGCCAACATCTTACAAGTCAAGGTTGCGGGTGTTTTGGCCGCTCTGCCCAAAAACAGTGCTGACCTCTGGATAGATGTTCAACAGCTTTGGGTTGTTAGTAGCTAGGTCAGCACTTAGTAGCCATGTAGACATACCTTGGTCACCTCAATGCCAGCAGGTGCCTAGTCCTGCTTTGAGACACCAGAGTTGGCTGTAGCGTTGGGCCTTGGTCTTCAATGAAGTTAGACCCTTCTGGGTGCTCTAACTTTCCCAACCATGCTCACAGCCCCAGTGGGGCGTTCAGCTGCCAGGAATGACTGGAACGTGGTAGACCCTTGGCCATGCCTCTGTGCCTGGGAACAACCTCAGGAGACCCAGTACTCCAAGGGCTGCAGAGAGGGGTGCATAGAGTGAGCTGTACCAGCTCCTTGCTATGCAGGGAGGATCGATTTATGCCAGGCCAATTTCTCAGTGGCTTCACAGGTGCCCCCCGGTGCCACTGGGTTGGAAGCATGAGGCAGCCACCAACTATCCCGAGGGAAGATAGGAGCGGATAGGATGGCGGCTAAGCCTCCAGTTCTCAGGCAGCTTCCCTGCCAGACAGGACAAGCCTCTGCGGCTGGGGTTGCAGTGGGTCAGTTGCTTTCCCTCCCAAGAAATGGCATTCTGTCTCTCACACCTGGGCAGCCGATTGTGAATTGATGAGAAAGGCCTGACAGAGTGACAAAGAGGTTTTGTTCCCTACA
>NW_005841914.1:486528-513413 GCF_000455745.1 Alligator sinensis
AGCCTCTTCCCTTAGAGACAGGGACAAAGGGATCATAGAAATTGCAGATGGACACATGAGATTGGGTTCAAGCCAGTCTGCCACCCTCCCTCTGTGGTCAGGACGGGATGTCTCATGCTTTGAACTTAGGTGCCCCATAGCAAACCTGTAGAGTCTCAGTTGGCTGCTGTGACGGCTTATTTGTACTCTCGTAGCACCCAGTTGAGATGAAAACTCTCTCTCCGGACCACTGATGGGGATTTCAGAGGCCTTGGGTCTGCTCCTGCCTTTGCCACAGGCCTGCTGGCTAACCTTAGGCAAGTCACTTCCTCTCTCGGTGTCTCAGTTTCCCCGTCTGTACAACAGGGATAGGGGGACTGCCCTTCATTATAAAGCACTTTGTGATCCACAGCTGAGAAGCGCTATAGAAGTGTTAGGGATCGTTACCATGCTAGAGCTGTATAAACACCCTGCATGCGTCTTCACTGGTGAGTTAACACAGAGTATATCGTTGAAGAGTTCCCGTTAACTCAACCACCACCCACCCACACAAAAGTCTGGTTTCTGCATAACACTGGTGATACCACAACTTCCCTGGCACCGCTCAGATGCAAACAGCAGATCTGAGATAAGTTTCCCTCGAGAGCCACAGACTTGAGCTATCTAAAGGGCAGACAGGGCCGTAGCATGATTTGGTTGTATCTGTTTTCAGACTGGCATGGCTTGGCTGCTGGTGAACCAAGGCGCTAGAGTCAGGGCCCGGTCACATCTGAACTGGCACTGGAGCTCGGGGTGCAGTCAGCATCAGGGCACTGTTTGGATTTAAGGGAACTGGATTCTTTTCTGGTGCTTTTGTGAGGTTTTAAACCTACTCTGCAGAGAGCCTGCCAGACCAGCCTTTCTCACAAAGCCAGGACTTTCCGAGGTGTTACTTACTTAGTTTTGATCTTATGCAAACTCCTCACCAAATGGACACAGAACATTTCAGAAGACAGTGTGAAACTGGACTCCGCGGAGCAGCCTGTCTTCCCCCGCGCCCGGCCAGGTGCAGTCTGATCACTGGTCATGTGAGTGAGACCCCTTGAAAGGTCCCCAGGCTGCAGCTTCCCAACAGACAGGAATCCCACACTTAACCCTTGGCTGAAACCTGCACAAACAGGGAAATGCTGCCAAAATTTCATAGATTTCATAGATTTCTAGGGTCAAAAGGGACCTATTAGATCATCAAGCCTGACCCCCTGCTCTGGGTAGGTAAGAGCGCTGGGGTCAAGTGACCCCAGCTGGGAAATTAGACCCCTTTGGATGGTGATCTAGCCCAGATCCTGAAGGAGTGGATCCTGGGCTGTGATTCTGACTTAGTTCCAGAGGATTGGGTGGGGGCTGCAGTTTTAGCTGGTCTCTGATGGCCCCCCAGGAGAGCTTCTCTTGTGCCCCTTGGCTTGGACTCTTGTAGCAGATGCTTTTTTCTTGCACCTGCCCTAGTTGGAGGGGAACAGTGGTTGGATGCTAACCTGGGGCTAGCCTGGGTGACACAGAGGCTAGGACATGGGAAATCTGAAAGCATAAATGCATCCACCATCAATACCATGCCTTCAAAGCAAGCTCCATCTGAAATCAGACTGTGTCTGGACAAGAGGTTTGTACCAATGTGCTCATCTTAGCGTTGGTCATAGTGGTCCAGCTCCTAGTCTGACTGCAATGCCACCCATATAAAACAGCCTTCTCTCCGTATCATTTATTCCCTTTCCCATACACGATAGATATACCGGAATATGGACTTTCATACCAATACAACTACATCCACACCAGCGGGGGTTGTACCTCTTTGCTAATGCAGCTATAAATAGAAGGCTGCATTTTTTTGTGCAGATAAGAGCCAAGGAGCGAGTTGACCAGCCATGAGAAGCGCTATGTAGTTTCTTAACATTGGACTTATTCAGATGAGACCCCAGGTTCTGACCGTGCCGCGTTGCTACTGTTTATCCAAGTAAACTGTTCACCGGGGTCCTAGAATGGGGGTGAAGATGAGGTAGGAAATCTAATTCAGCCTTGAACACAGCCTCTACTCTACGCGGCTCCTTGTGAGCCATCAACCTCGCACTGATACCCGAGGAATGCAAGGACATCCCAAGGGCGTTTGGGCTGGGTGGCTGGTGCGGTATACAGTACCGTGTAGCACCTTGGCGTGTTGAGGACACGGAGCAGAAGGGCAAGCTGTGAAAGGGACGCTGCCAGGTTACAGCTGCTAGACTTGCTAATCTAATTTCTTAGCAATGCTATCGTATCAGTGACACTGGAAATTAGTGAGACTGCAGTTAGGGTCAAAATCCAGGAGCCTGCTCTCCCTCCCTGTGCTGGGGTGGGGGTTGTTTGACAGTGACAATTGCTTTGGGCTCCCATCGTGCTGCTGGAAGGCGCAGCCCCTTGCTGCAGCTGGCAGGGCTGCAGGGCTCCACCGAGAGGCTCTAAGTCTGGTTCATTTCTTCTTGGGCATCTGTTTCTTGTTGATGACACCGGCGCTTCGGAGCGCAAGCTGGAAATACAGATTCCCCAGCTGGAACCACTGCTTCTCGCCCTCTTCGGTCTTCTTGGTCTTGCCCCCAATTTGCTGCCTCCTTCACCTTACAAATGAGACAGTGAACTCTTTGGAGCTGGGGCCCTCCATGCTGCGTTGTTTGCCTGGAGCCTAGCACAGAAGGGCTCTGATCCGTATTGGGGACTCCCGGGCTCTGCTCTAATAGAAAGAACACATGTTCTCTATATAATACACATGCCTGTGTGGGAATTTCTAGGACTGCAAACAAAATTAAAATAAAAATAAAGCAGCCAGGCAGGTGAACACCCTGGAAGTGAAAATAAATGGAATCATATTGAAGCTGTTGTGACAGCAACCCCACTGGGGGCTGAACAGGCCCTGGCCGTGTCCCTGCGAGACCTGTACATGGCACATATTAGATGCCCACTGAACGGCCTCGTTTCCTGAGCACCTTTTCTTTTAATTACTTGCACAGCCAACAAGTGATAAGTCAGGCCAGGGCAGCAGCCTTGGAGCACAAATGTAATCTCCTCCCTAATTGGCTTTAGGTGAGCTCATTAATTGGCAGCTAGCAGGTTCCCACCTTCAGTGCCCCATTGGTTGGGTGCAGAAAGGGGACAGCTTTCTGGATGAAGACCCCTGGGGTGTGTGTGTGTGTAGGAGTGGTGGGGTTCAAGGTGTTATCTACATTCAATTAAGCCCTGAAAGAAACCCCCAGCCCTGCAGATAAAGGGATTCAGAAATCATTAGTATTCCCTCCCTCCTTCACCAGTTCCTCTCTACTGGGAGAGCTGTGGAGGCTTGGAGCATCATTCCTGTGGGGTGAGGTCACTGGGTCTGCTTCGTGGCTGCCAGCTCTTCATTTATCCCCGGGCTTTTGCAGCTGTCTCCCTGGCACCAAGTATCGAAAAGGGGCACATGTGGATTAGGCAGGTTCTGGATCAGCTCTGGGAAAGCACAGGCCGGCCGGGCTCCCTGGCCGGACTGTGGGGGCCGCTTTGTCACTCAACCTCCGTGGCATCCATGCTTCTGCTTGTTCTTGGAAATGCTGTTCTGGATAGAAGCCCTTTCTGAGAGGCAGGAGGCAGTCTGCCCACCACCCTCTAATGCCATCATGTGCTTGCTACTAGGATTCCCTGGAAACACGGCTCCGAAACCTGGAGATGAGAGCCTTGCTAGGGGAGGGGGTTACAATTTGCCAAGCCATGCTATCTTGGTATAACACAGGGGCAGGCAATTATTTTGGGCGGAGGGCTGCTTACTGAGTTTTGGCAAGCCATTGAGGACCGCATGACAGGCAGCCCAGGGCAGATAAATATTAATTTTCTAAAATTTTTAAGGAACCCGCAGGCCGGATAGAATGGCCTGGCGGGCCGCATCCAGCCCCCAGGCCGCATTTTGCCCACCCCTGGTATAACATAAGGTAGATTTTCCTTCCTTCCTCATGCATCTTTTACAGGACTGGGGCATGGATGTTCCAGGGAACAAACCCGTATCCCTGTCTGATTGCCGCTGGTTGAATGCCCCGGCAGCTTATTATTCACTCTTACAATCGGGGGACTGGGAAGTGCGGGAGGGAGAGCTGCTGTTCCAGATAAAAGCCCTGGTCTGTCTCTAGGGGTGGCACCAGACAGCCCAAATATCTCCTTTGCAGAATGCTTCCCAGGGGATGCGTCTACACGAGGCGTTTACTGAGGAGCTGACTAATTAGCTCCACAGTAAACATCTCAGTGTCTACATGTGCACCTCTATTAGGGTGCAGGAAATGAATTCATTCCACAGCAGGATAGTATTTGTAAACACAAATACTATAGTACTATTTTGCTGTAGAGTTTTTTTTGTGTGTAGCAGTGCATGTGCAGCAGTGGGGCACAAGGGTACTTCAGTGCCAGGACTGCCTGCCAGCTAGCACCCCCGTGCCCCAGCCAGCCCCTCCACAGCACGCAGAGCCCCATCAGAGCAGTGGATGCCCCAGGCCCCTTGCCAACCGGAGCAGCTCTGACCTGGCTCAGTGTGCTGCGGTCTGGACATGTGTAAACAGTGCACCTGGGAGCTTTCTGGGAGCAATAAACTTTGGAACAATCAGCTCCGGAGTTTATTCCTGCACATTAATGACATGTTTAGACATGCTCAGAGACTGCAAGCAGCTGATGCTATTCAGACTGCTTTACTTCCTGCTAGAGCATGATCAGATGCTACAGCGATGGGCGCAGCAGCATAAGAGCCTGAACAGGATGGCCAGCAACCTTCAGGTGCCAGGGCATTGCACAAGAGAAGAATTTCCATTTACCTGGTTCTCAGGGGATGATGCAAGAGATTGCTAAAAACCTCCCTGACATCAGCCTCTTCAGAGCTCTCAGTTTCTCCCTTTATTTTAAGGACAAGGCACTGACAGAAGAGCTCACCACGGAGTGCATCACAACTGCCTTTGCAGAGAGCAGCCCTGGCCCTCTGTATTAGGCAGCTTCTGATAGATCCTTTGACCACTCAAATTCCTCCACATGCCCTTTTTGTCCAAATTCATTGCCAGGTATGAACAGGAGGGCCCTTGATGACTGATGCACTTTCTGCTCTTGGTACAATCTCAGTCGTTTCCAAGTTGTGTGCAGGTAATGCACCAAAGACTTGCCTCTGGTCCAGCTTTTGAAGATGTGCTTCTCAGTAGGGGAATGATTGTGGCTAGCTGGAGCCTGGCTTGTGACTTCCAGAGGCCTCTGATCCCCTCAGCATGCTGCACAAGTCCCCGTGTATGTCTTGGGCACGGGCTGGAGGGCTAGGAGATGCACACGAGGAAGGAATTTCCCCATAAAGTTTAGAGGAGCTGAAGCCACAGCAACCCAGCCTAGGTATGTCAGGGTTTGAGCCTAATAAAAGTGAAATCCTATATCTAGATAGCAGCTGTAAACAGCTCCAGCTGGAGACGGGAATGCGATTGATCAGCTGGGAGTGCTAAGACCGGGGAGACCCGAACAGAGGGAAACCGAGGGCAGCTTTTGCACAGACTTGTTCGAATTAAAACCACCGGGCTCTGCTTGGTTCTGGTGGCTTCTGCTGATGCCTGTGTCAATCAATAGGGCCAGCAGAAGGGCAGCTGAGAAGTTGGGGGACCTAAAATGTAACACTTATTACTCCCAAACAACCAGGCGCTCCTCGTCTAGTTTAAAATATCCCTCTATACAGGGAGGGACACCTCCCCAGCCTGTCCAGAACAGCGGTAATAAAATCCCAGCTCCCCGGCTGGCATGGAGACCTAGCAAACAAACAAGGGACCCGGGGCTCCTCTTTAAGACAGGTGGCTCGGCTGATGCCTCTGGCAGGTAGAGAGAGGCTTTCCTAGCATTCAGGCCTCATCTGTTATTGCTGCTTTTCTTACAGAACATCACGACCCAGGACAATCAAAAGGAGAACTTGGACCAACGATTTCCCAGCCTGTTCAAGAAAGGGCGGAGGAAGACAGTCGTGAGGAACCTGGGACAGATCATTTATTACTCCAAGGTCAAATTCAAATTCCAGAACTGCCAGGTGAGCTTTGGTGCATCATCCAGGTGTCTGGAGGGCAACTGCCCACTTTCCCCTGGCTGCAAATGCTGTTGCTGCAGCAAGTGCTTGTCTGTCTGGCAGGTTATCTTACTCTCCTGCCGGGGTGGTCAAACAAGGGGAAGCAGGATTAAGTCTGTGTTTTGCAGGGCTCATTTGGGAAGCTTGGAGAGGCAGTGGATGAGGGTAGAGGCTCTCTCTCCAAGACCACGGGGCCCCAAAGCTCATTCCTATGGGACACTGCTTCTGGAATCTCCCTTGAGAATATTCAAGGGCCCGGGGCTGCTGACTCTGTGGTCTCCCCTGATTCAGACATAGGATATGCTGGTCCCAAGAAGGGTGTCTCTTCTCTCTCCCGCAAGCTGGAGAAGTGTTTGGGTCCCAGACTGCGTGCTGAGGCTGCCTTTGCACCTGTCTTCATCAGATCAGGGGATTTGGCTTTGCATTTGTATTTAGCAGCTGTGCCTGGAGACAGAACAGTTTTTCCTTTGGCCCCTGATTACACATGTTTTCCTGGCTTCTGAGCTGGCAGGCCCTGGGTCCCAGGATGGATGGACTGTGCTGCCCTACCTGGGGTGCATAACAGAGCGAAGCTAGGGGATCAAATCTTCCCCGGGACCAAACTCAAGCTGTCTCTGTCTTGCAGGAGGTGAATGATTGCTACTTGGAGCTGTTCCAGTCCTACCTGTACTTTCAATCCGTCGGCTCCAATGGACTGACTTATCAGGTGAGGGATCTTTCTGTTCCCATGACACAAAGCAGTGGGAGTCGGTGGAGGAGCAGCATGGTCTAATGGTCAGGTCGCTGGGCCCGGCTTCTGTACCTGGGCCCACTGCCAAACTGCTCTGTGACCTCAAGGGATTCACCCCCTGCCCTCTCTGTCTCTGTCCTGCCTCCCCACTTGGTCCCTCTTCTTGTCTACATAGAAGGCAGGTCCCTTGGGCAGGGGCTGTCTCGTGTTAGCTACTGCCCCGATAGTGCTTCAGGACCTCGGTATCCAGCTGCAAGACAAATCCATGATGATAGGCCAGGTTCTTAGGAAGGCCAAGTGCTGGCAGGCCTCTAGCACTTTCAAAACTCAAGCCACTTAATTTGGTTGCCTGAATATGGGTTTAGGAGCTGAACTTGAGGCTCTTGGTTGGGAACGTGCTGGGTGTGAACTCCAAGGTGCTTCTCTTCATGGAAGGAGGAGAGCGTGGAGGAGGAAAGGAGAAGATCCCTGAGGACACCCATGCCCCATGGTCATGACAAACTGTTTCATCATCTTTTGGCAGGAAGGTGCTACTGGATGAAAAAAAAAAAAGTGTATTTTATACATCTGTCCATCTGTCCATGCATCTAACCTTCTGTCCATCAGTCTGTCTATCCATCCGCATGTCCTTAAAAAGAAAGCACTTTCCTTTGATGAATGGAGAAACACAATTGTGCCGGGGGGGTTGGAAGATATTGGTAGAAGACATTCCTTTTAGAAATGATTTACTGTCTTCTGGGTGACTCGTGGTTAATGTGTTTTGACAGCGCAGCCTCCTGAGTCACTGAACAAGCCGAGCTTCAAGCGGAAAGACACACTGTGAAGATTTAGACCGTGTTTAAAGAGCTCTTGTCTGACTTCCTAACAGCCCCTTAGCCTAGCTAAAGAGTTATAAAAAGGGGACTGCACCTGTACTGCCACCAAGATCCTATGACTGAATAGTTCTCTGGAAGGATTTGGTTTAGAGAGGACTTTCATCATAGCATCAGGGCCAGAATGCCCAGGCAAGGCAGCTCACACTTGTCGCCATTTTGCTGTTTCTTTACACTTTGCAATTAGTTTACACTTTACATCTTCTCTTTCTGTTTGTAACCAGTTTCACTTTTTGTTCTTTTAAACTGTTCCTGCCCTGCTTGGTCTGGGTGCCCGCCCATGGCAGGAAGCATTGAACATGTCAGCTTACTTGTGGCAGGCACTAAAGGCAAAGGTGGAAATGTTGGGGCAGTTGAACCAATGGGAATTGCCCATAAACTGGGTATTTATTACCCACAGGTTCCTGTCTAAGAAATGACATGTTAGTGCAATGCAAGGAAGACCCACGCCCATTCGCAATAGTGTTTTGCAAACAGATCTTCTGAGACAAACAGACTGGCGGTCCCTGTTAGGAGGTTTGTTTCAGATTCCCTTTGGAGAGGGCATGTTGGTGATAGAAAGGGACCGAACCTGCTTTAATGGGTGTTTTGCTTCTGCAGGGGCTGCTGCCACTGAAAGAGCTGAGTGTGCTTGAAATTGCAAATGCAAAGAGTGCAGGGCAGGAGGAACATGCTTTCCGGATTACAGGTGAGTGCCTCCCGGTGCGCTCCAACTCCATCAGAGATGTGATTCTGTCCGCTGGTACCTCCTGGAGGAAGCGGGGTCTAGTGCTCCCTGCTCAGATGTGCACTCTTTTCTCAGCTCTGCTACAGAGCTCTTTCAGTTCAGGCCTGTTGCCTCAGTCTTCCCCATCTGTGAAATGGGGATAAGAACATTCCCTTCCTTCCCTGCCTCTAATGTGTCTGCACACCACATGGCACAAAGGGACCCTGATCCCAAGAGGGACACCTGACTACTCCTCTAGCAGAAATAGCTCTTGTGTATAATAAGGATAAATATTCTTTATCCTCAGCTGGTAACATCAGAATGGCAGGATCAGACCTGGACATCAGTAAATCAGTGCTCCCTTGCTGCTCCCCCTCCCGTCCCCTGGCCTCACTACCTTTATTTTTGCTCTGAGTCATCTCACAACATTAAACTCTTCCTGGGGTAACAACCTGTCTGTGCAGCATCAGGCTTAGTCATGGCTGGATTACAGCAATCCTGAGCTACTGAGAGCAGTAGTTAAAGCATGAGCTAGACAGAGGTCAATAAACTGCATGGAGATAGGGAGCTGCCAAAGCTTGCTGGCCTATTGCTCTGGGTATCTACGTGCTCCCATGCCCTGAGCTCGAAAATGAGTTGATTCACAGCTGTGCAGTGAAACGGAAGTCCTTGTAAGTCACAGCCCGCCGAACGACAGGCAGCTCCGAGAGAGGGCTGGGTTGTGACCACATTCCAGGCCTGATCCCATAATACCCCTGACCAGACCCGTGCAGGGCTGGGATCTGTGCTCACACCCGTCTTAGCAGCTGGGTGCAGGGAGGGGTGGACTGGTTCTGCCTGATTTCTAATGCACGTGAGCATTGTGGATTGGAAAATGAGACTGGGGCATTGCTGGGTTTGGGTCCTAGTTCGGGAAGAGGGGTTATAAAGCACCAGAAACGAGAGACATTCAGGGCTGGGTCAGGCCTTTCTCTAAATTAGTCTGGGCCCCTTTGAAAGTAGATTAAGATGATTCAGAGTAAGACTTGTGTGATCCAGAGTAAGAGTCCATGTCAGAAAAGATTTGGTGCTATGGTTCTTACTGATCCTTAATCCAAATGGGCTTGAATGTGCAGACACAAGCCTCAAAGCTCGGAGGTAGGGTCCTGGCCAAGTCTGGTTATACTTCAGGGCTGCCCTGGCTTGAAGACAGGCCAGCAGAGAGACAGCTTATAAAGGGACTCTTCTCTCCCTGCTCTGGAGCATGGCGGTTCTTCCACCAGCAAGCCACGTTTATATGACTTGTTAAACTTGTCTGGCTCTTGGAGAGAGGCTGGAACATGGGCACAGCTGGCTGGGAAGGGCTCATCCCTTCTAGTGTGCCTGAGAAATAGCTCACATGACACGTAAGCCATGCGATGGGGTCATAGTCTGTGGCTCGAGGTCACTCGTATAGTAAGCTGCCTTGCCCAAGCCTCAGTGCTCAGGTAGAAATGCACGCAAGTGCTATTAACCCCATTTTAAAGATGGGGAAACTGAGGCACAGAGCAGGAAAGTGACTTAGCTCAGGTCATTGCAGAGAGCCGATGACAGGAAACCCAACCTAGGTCTCCTCGGTTGAATGCCACCTCCCAGCTTGACATGCTAAGTTCTGTCCCCTTCCCTGTTTCACTATGTGACATTATTAATGCTACCGCTGGGTGTGTCAGTCAGACAGCGATTGTGGCTGTACTGCAGTAGGCGCTATGTAAACATACAAGAAGCAGTCACTGCCTTGCAGTGCATATGATCTAAGGAGCATATAATATGAGTACCATGTGCCTCAGTTTCACCACCTCTACAATGGGCATAACAACACTATCCTGCTTTGTGAGGCTTATAATTGATACCCATAAAACACGCTGAGATCCTCAGACGAAAGACCCCGCCAGAGGGCAAAGTATCATTGGGATAATATTTCTTCATTATGACAGCATATTGCACACTCACTTATCTCAGCAATCCTAAAGATCGCAAACGCCACAATCAGGGATCTTTATTTAAAGTGCATCTGATACAGTTTTAATGATGCACCTAGTAAATTATTAATCGTAGCGTAGGCCAGGCCACTGTCTAGAAACTGGTTATTGACGTCACTCGGATAACATGGAACTGACTGGTTAGGGGCGTGAGAGAATTTGATGTTCACGCTAGCAAACAAACGGAGCTGGAAATATTAGAATCAACAGTGGGTGTGACCATGTCTTCCGTCGAGTAGTAATAAACGGCCAGGCACAGATTTTATCTGGTAAAGGATTCAGAAAGTAGCTTTGCAGGATCACCGGAAGGTCCGTGCACTTCCGGCGGCAGTCCAGAGGAGGGACGCTAATGAAACTGGTTAAAAACAGCGAATAACAACAGTGAATTTGTCAAATGTTTAGAAGGCAAAAAACACATTTTATTTGGTGGGTGCAATGTTGTGTTTGCCTTAATGGGAATTTGAGAAGCTAACATTTATGATGCGGGCTAAAAAAAATGTAACAGTGAGCAGTAAACATTTACCTTGATGGAGAAATTTGCTATGGCCTTTCCTACAGGAGCAATGTCATATTTAAAAACATGCAATATTTTTGTAGGGGCGGCTGTGATGCCCCTTGGCAGCCATGTGGCTCCTGCCCCACTCGGCTCCCTGGAGTGCCCTCCTTTTTCCTCTTGTCTGCTGTGCCTTGCTGAAATTATTTTCTTTTGTAGAAGAGAGGCTGCCCCAGGGTCCCTGGGTGAGCCCGAGCCTGCTTTGGCCAGTGGGTCCCTCCTGTACCCAGCTGACCCCCGGTCTTGTTCTTCAATGCTCTAAGTGGGGGCCGATTTGGCCCTGTCAGTGCCCCAAGGCACCAGTCACCGTAACGGCTATTTGTGGCCTCCTTCTGCCCTTACATCTATTCCCATGTCTCACAGATGTTACCCTAGATCCATGCACCAACTCATATGGGCTTCAGCTCTCTTAGCTTTAGCCTACTGGTTACTCTAGCTGTTGACTGCCAGCCTAGGCCCACTTCTGAGTCGGGCTGGTCTGGCCCTTGGTCCATCTTGCTTTGCTTGGGCCCTTGGCCCTTCCCATTCTGTTTTGGCCCTCTCAGCTGGAGCCTGATGGGGCTGAAAATCTGGAGTGCCTCTCAGGCACCCCTGTGTGACCCTCTTCAGTCACTTTGTGGTCTATAACAAAGGTAGCAAAAATTTGAGCAACTGCTTTTAACTCCAAGTCCCCCCTCTGGGTCATCATCATACCGCTGCCAAGCCACCTTCCCACTCTGCACCCTGGGAGCACCAGCCATGACCTGCAGCTCCCACGCTCCACCAGCCTGAACATTACTACACGCAGGCCTGGAGAATCCTCATCTAGAAATCACTATCACTACAACTTTGGGTTTGTGATCTTTGTTGGCAGAAGCTCCTTTGCTTGCAGCCTGCAGGCTCTGACTGCCACTATGGTTCAGACCCTGGGTTTATATACCTCCAAGCCCCGCCCCCTTTGTCATGTGACTCTCCAATCAAACACAGGAGTGTGCCCTTTTAATGCAGGGCCAGTCTGTGCTCCTGCTGTTGCAGCCCCACGCAGCCAGCTTAACCAGCTGCCTTCCCCCGAGTCCCTGTTCTAGTGGGTAAATGTGAATATTAACCGTTGGACACTTCCCGATGGATTGTCTTTCTGATAGTTTGCACTGTAAAAACAGCCTCTCCCTGTGGTTTCTAATCAGTCTTACTAGGATAAGGCTGTGATCTTTGGCTTGTAGGGGAGTTTGTAACAACTTCGGGGACTGGAAAAAGTGATATATTTCTGGCCATGCCGGTGGGTTTTGGCATAACGAATCGGAGCTCATGGTAGAGGCGATATCTTTTATTAGACCAACTAGATTTTTGCAAAAAAAAAATTATTTTTGCATAGCTGCATTTTAGCCTGGTGGCATGTTGACGTTGCTATACGCAGGCCTGGAGAATCCCCACCTAGACATCACTATCAGTACAACTTTTTCTCCCAGTAAGATGATAACACTTGGCCAGTGGCACACAAGAGAGAAATATTACATCATCAAAACAATGTCTCTGGTTGGCTGAACACTATTGCCTAACTTGGGTAGCTCCTGGATTAACCCTTTGGCGCTGGAGGTCATGCATTCCCCTATGTGCTCAGCTCATCCTCTGTCTTGCACCTGCAGGGCCTCTTCTGAACCCCATTGTGGTGTACTGCTCCAGTGAGTCGGAGATGAAGCACTGGCTTTATCACCTGGAGAAACAGATCCACCTCAATGGAGGAAGCCTCCAGCTGCCCTTTCAGTCCCAGGTCAGTGGCTTGGGCCAGGTTGATCTGGCTACAAACAGGATGAGCTTGGGAGGTTGTATGTGGGGGGGTTTAAACAATGTTCGAGGTAACAGTGATTTTCCTCCTGCAGTGATGAAAGAGCACAGAGCTGGGGCAGGGATTGAGGGGCTTCTGACTCTATACCTGTGACCAGCAGACACTTGCCCCCCTCACTTAGCTCAGCCCAGAGCTGGTGTCCATCCTGAGACCATGGATAGAGGCTGAGGCCCGGGCCCCCTCTGCTCCCACTGGCACGCTGGATGACTTGCCTGAACCTACTGCCTTGAGCATGGCTGTCCCTTAAACCTAGCTCTGCCTTGGCCCCACTTCCAGGCACATTTGCAGCCCATCTTCCTCCTTGCCCTAGAATCCCCTGTCACCATGGGCCAGTGGTTTATTCCCCCTATACTGATAGCTGTGTGGGTTAAAGCAGCTGATAAAACTTGCTTTAGCCAAGACATGAGTCTGGGAACAAGAGCATGTCCCACTCCCCTTCCCCAACACAGCTGCTAGTGAGCAGGTCCCTTGGCTGACATGAAGCATGAATAGCAAATGGTGTAATGCAAGGACTTTGCTTGGGGCAGCCTCTTCTGGGCATTCAGGAGCTATGCTGGCCTAGTCTGGGCCTGGCTTCATGACTGACAGGTGATAATATTTGGCCCCCTGTTAAGACCTCACAGCCCCTGAGGACATCATGGCCCCTTGCAGGCACTGAATTCACCCATGCAACTCCCTTATGAGACAAGTGATTATCCTCCCTGTTTTACACAGGGGTAAACTGAGGCACTGGGAGGCTGAGGCAACTTTGCCAAGGTCACACAGTAAGTCAGTGGCAGAGCCAAGCACAGATCCCAGGAGTCTCTTGCCCTAACCAACATGAAAGCATGGCCAGCCATAGGGAATCATAAGAGACGGGGGTGAGCAGCACTACTGCAGTCTGGTTCCTTTCCACTTTCAAGGGGAGCTTTGCCTGTCAGATTGGGGCACAGCTGCACTCACAGCCAGACATCAGATACCCATGGGAGATAAAATGCCTACTGCAGACTGGCGGGTGCTAGAAAGCCGTCCCTCTTATCAGCGGGCTTTGCAAAGGCCCATAAACTTCCCATGTACTACCTCCCCCTCCACCTGGCACGCCCTTTGTCTGCTCCCAGCATGAATCAGGGGCTGGCAGCGTCTGGCAGGAGGGATCTGACAGGCCAGGGGCTCACAGTTTCCAGTCTGCCTTTCCCCAGCTGAGCCAGCCTGATCCATGCTCAGCCAGCTCTGCTGAAGGAGCAGGGCAGCTCCTGCTACCTGGGTCAGACGGGGAAATAGCCGCCAGCTGTGGCCCTGCCAAAAGAGAACCCAGCTAAGAAGCCCGTGAGCCATGCTCTCGGTCGGGGCTTGCTGTGGGCCATGATTGTACCAGGCAGGGCCTGTCCCTGTTGTGCAAGGCGGCTCTGGGGCTGCGTGTGGATGTTCGCACCATCAGCTCTGCTTCTAGCAGGGCCTTTTATGTCCCCGTGCTAATTCTGGCTCTGTGTTATGACCCCCTTTTTATAACACACAGCCGACGGGGAGAAGGAACAAAGGGCAATTTTACACTTGCTCTGGGGGTGGTGCTTTAATTAGAGTGGCTCTGAGAGTTGCTCTAATTAAAGCTCCTCTGTGTCTCCTGTATCAGCCTCCTCGCACTTAAAAATGGCAGTGGGGGTGCTTGAATTAAAACTTGTTTAACGACCTTTAGTTCAAGTGCTCCCACTGCCATTTTGAAGCACGGGGATGCTGATACACGAGGCTGTTGGAGCCTGATAATTGCCACGGACGGTCTTGCAGACTCGATTAATGGAGTCCGCTCCGACATGCTGGACTTCCAGCCTTGGCGCTCGTGTATAGGTGCCCAAAGAGCTGAAGGGACTTACCTAAGCTCATACAACGAAACAGTGGAGGGGCTGGGAAGAGAACCCAGGGTCCTGCTTCTCAGTCCCCTCCTGTATGCACCAGTTCACAACAGACAGGCTGGGAGGTAGAGTGGGTATAGTTAATGCCACTCAGGGTGTGTCTACACATGTGCGTTAGCTTATTTTAGTGCACATTAAAGCATCACAATAAAAACATGCTCTTTAGCTAGTGTGCATTAAAATAGGCTAATCCCACATTTTTTCTAGTACCTCACACTGAAGGTACTAGATTTAATGTGCATTACTTAAAGCACATTAATTTAATGTGTAGACGTGGCCTCAGTCCCACAAAGAGAGCCTTAGGCTTGCAAATGGCCTTTTGGTTGATTAGTGTTAGCTCTTATTCTTTACATATTCACATTTATAGCACAGATATACAGGGGTCTTCATAAAAAAATTAAAGCCAGATCCTCTTCTACTTAGGAGATGCCTATGTACATTCCTGTTCCATCATCCTTGACTCCCTGAAAAATGGTTAATGTGTCCGCTTCTGTGACACAACTTTGTTGGACTTGAAGACTTAAGTCACAAAAAGCAGTGCACCTGTTATATTAAAAGTTTTTCAGACCTGCAGAGAGTGGAATAGAAATGCAGTGAAATAGGATCCGGTCTCAAACAAAGAGGAACAGATCTTTCAATAGCATGCCAGAAAGGACCACTTTCTTCCTTGTTCTCAATCAATTTCTATAAAAACTTATTGCTATAAGCAGACCTTCTCTGGTCTCCTGTCTCCTTCCCATCACTAGGTAGCTGTGGACAGACACTGCTAAGTGCTCACATTTGACTGTGTTGTTACCTAGGATCCCTTCACCTGCAGTTCAAGTTTGCACTTCATTTTGCCTAGCATGAGTATATGAGAGATTTCCCAGAGCAAGCCAGAAATCTGTGCAGAACTGATGGATAAAGACAAAATGCTTTTTTACTCTTGGAACTGGCTTTCTGTACATGACTCTTGAGTTCTTGAGTATATAAGTATACACGCGCGCACACACACACAGATGGGGGACCTGAGGCCAGGAGAAGGGAACGAGTTTGCCTGAGGTCTCCCAGGAAATCAATGCATGCACCTGGGAAATAGAGCCTGCCTCCTAGTAAAACTCTCCCACTGGCTGCCATAGCTGGCAGTGCAAATAGGGCAAATGGTGAAGCTGTTCACGACTCTGAACATGACTTAGTTTGGCTTGTGAGTGGTTGCTCTGAGCCTCCAAGCACTGTCCTGCTTGACCTAGATAGCTCTGTCCCTTCCTGAGGGCTCATCCCCCTGCCTGGCGCTGGCTCTGATGTGCTTGCCCATTGCTCCCCACCTCTGCAGAACAACTGGAAAGACAGCCCCCTGGGGAAGGAGGAGCTGCGGTGGTCCGTGCAGAACAAGCCCGTGCAGGAATGGAGGGGGACCCAACGCGAGTCCCTGGGTGACGTTCTCTGTGTCTCCAAAGTGAGGTTGCAGCATCTGCCTTTCCAGGTAGGGCCCTGGTCTCCAGGGATCTGGTATCTTCACAGTAATGTGGCATGTTGTTACCTGCACAGTAAGCGGATCAAGTAAATGGGAAAGATCTCTCTACCCCTATCATCGCAGGGCAGCCAGTATTACCACCCCGTTTCCCTGTACCAGCAGGCTTCTCACATTCATGCATCTCCCTATGTATAACAGCCAGTCTTCATTCCTGATGCTCCTGGTCTTAGTACTGCCCGCCAGGGAGTCCTGGGTGTGTGTCCGGGGACCTGCTGTGCCTCTGTGGACTGACACAACTGGCATGAGACAATGAAGAGCGCAGAAGAAATAGGGTTGAGGGATGTGGTCTGAGCCCCTGGTCAAGGCAGGATCAAGCCATTCCCAGCAGATCTTTGTCTGACCTGAAGTGCAGGCACAATTCAACACTGGCTGTGTTGCTACATACAGGTTGGAGGGCTGGGATGTGTGCAGAGATGGCTTCTGAGCCTGCTGGCCCGCTGTGCTGAGGTGTATGAGTTGTGCTGAGGGAGGCAGCCTAAGCCATGGCAAGTCAAGCTTAATTCTCCCCTCTCTGTCCTGCCAGGAGCAGCACGACAGGCTGCTGATCCTGTACCCTTCCACACTGGTGATTGTATCAGAAGAGCGCAACGGCCTCTACTTTAAGGCAAGTGCATCTCATGCCCCCATCCTTCCCCGCCCCCTTGTATTTCATTGCCATGAGGCACCAGCCATTCTTCCCAGGTCTTTGCTTTCTCTCCCTCCCCAGAGCTTTGCTTCAACCCCTTTGTGTTGTGTCTGGGCCAGCACCATAGCTCAGGGCTGTTGCAAGCCATTTCCCATGGGAACAGCCTTGCCTTTCTGCAAGAGTCCATTGCCAGGGAATTCCAGTGTCTGGGAGGAGATGGCATCTGAATACTTCTTTGTGGTTAGGCTGGTGCAGGGCTGGCTGGGCGGCAACCCAACATGCCTCTCCAGCTTGAGACCAACCTTGCAGAGCCCTCTGCAGCCTCCGCTCACTCACCCGGCATCTGACTGCCTCGAGCTGGCTGATCCCTTTAACCACAGGATCAGCTTGCACTAGCCCTGCTGTTGGGAGCATGTGCTCCTTTTGGATAGTGAAGGGTGGAGGAAGGCTGCTGAGTTTCATTCTGGGGGAAATCTTCTTTGCAACTACCCTGTGCACTTTCCTGGATACTAAAAGGCACCGCAGAGACCAGATGAATGGTTAAGCACCATGCCTTCTAGCCTGGCTGGCAGAAATGCTGGCCAGAATTGTACTGAAACCAGCACGGGCCCATCTCCCTTGGGGCAGCCACCATTGCTAAGGCTGGTGGCTTCTTTTATGTCGAAAGAGCCTGGTACTCCTGGCATGCCAGCAAAAGAGGAACCCAAGGGCGGGGGCGGGGGCACCTCATGCCTCACGGGGACTTGTGACATTCACAGGCTGCTTTTCCATTGGGATTTCATCACCTCCCCCAGCTGCCCTGTGCCCACAAGACTCCCGAAGTGAGTCAGCTGGCATGTTTCTATACCTAGGGATTTTGACCAGCTGCATAACTCATGGGTGCTTTCAAGAATTGGGCTGGCTCTTGGGGATGCCTTACTGTCAGAGCAGCTGCAGGAGCAGAAAGCAGCAGGAAACCTCTCCAGGGAAGAGTCCTTGCAGGCTTTGCCCGCCGCCGAGGGAGAAGTCGGTGCCGTTCTAATCAGAGTGAGACCCTCGGCCTCACAGCAACACTGCATTGGTTTGGGATTTCAGTGGAAGGAGTTGGCTCCTCTCTGCAAAGCCTTGTCAGGGAAGAGGGACCAGTAGCAGCAGGTGTGTGGGATGGGCTGGGCAGGCCGGCATTTCTGCTCTCTCCCCGAGCAAAGGTCTCTTTGTGGGCAGGGAAAACCCGTCTCCCCCATACAGCACACAGTGTCTCCATTTGGGCCCTGGAGCGAGGGTGGGGACATACTTTGGAAGCCAAGGAAGGAATGAGCAGCAACCAGCATCAGCTGTGAGCATGGGCTACTGCACCGTGCCCCAGGGGCTAGAGAAGAAGGAGGGGTGTGAAGCAAGAAGGAATCCAGGGATAACTCCCCTCCCCATAAAACCAGTGACCTGTGCATTATGGGATCAGCTGAGAGATCTGGGGGTACTTGGCTCGAACCCCCCCTAGGGGCCTGGTTTCCAACAAGCTTGG
Organism: Alligator sinensis; assembly: GCF_000455745.1. Taxonomy (NCBI): domain Eukaryota; kingdom Metazoa; phylum Chordata; order Crocodylia; family Alligatoridae; genus Alligator; species Alligator sinensis. The sequence continues at coordinate 504,807 of NW_005841914.1, forward strand.
GTCCACACCCTCTGAGAACTGGGCTGCATTAGGGTCTCCCGGTGCCTCTTGCTCTTGCAAAGCTCAGCCAACAAAATCGATCTCCATGTCCCCTCTGCTTGTGTCCTCCATCCCTGCCTCTCTGGCCTTCGCTCCCAGCTGTCCGGGCAGGTCGGAGTTGCACACCGGGCTTCATGCAGCCGCAGCGCTGAAGGGCCATGATTCACAAGGTGGTGACTTCCTCAGACAAGCTGGTGCACAGGATCCTCCCACGGAGGTTTGGGCTGATTGACCTCCCTTCCCTGAGAGCGGAGGCTCAGGCGGGAGGGCAGGGAGTTCAGGTTCTTCTGGCTGGAGCCCGTGGGACGATGTTGTCCCGGAGCAGCGAGGTCTGACTCACCCCGCTGGAAAAAGGCCCCAGGCCTGGGCCTGGCTTTGCAGAAGAGGTGCTGGCTGAACAGGGGAGGAAGTCAGGGCTGGAAGGAGAGACAAGCCCTCCCTCCACAGCTCATATGGAGACAATGATGCTGCCTGGGCTGCCCTTTGGGGAGCTGCTGCTCACCTCCTTTGGTGAGCCCATGGGCAAAGGGATCTCTGCTCAGCCACCTCCTCCCCTGGGCACTGCACAGCGAGGGGGTTCAAGAGCAACCCTCCTGTGCAGTACAGACCTCTGATGGGTACTTTCCCAGTGGCTAAGAGCTAATGTTTCTTCTGCTGCTCCTAGTAGCCTGACAGGCATGTGGGGTTGGGAGAGGGATCCCAGTGTGTCTCTGAGTGGTATACTGCCTGTCCCCTCCAGCCTCCCTGGCCCTCACTCTCTCTAAAGGCCTCTGTTTCATCTTGGCATGTGGACCTGTCCAGTTGCCAGCCTGAAGCAGCACCTGTCGGTCAGCTGGCACTGTCTTCTGGATGCACTGCTGGTGCCGTGCCACGAGGGGCAGGTGGAGCTGCTGGGAAGGTAGGGCACAGCCCTGCCGTGCTCTGGAGGGATCTGTGTCCAGCCAGCCCTAGCTGCAGGGACAGGCGGTCTCTCATGGAGGATCCTAGGGCCACCCCTTCCCCACCCTCCCACACGGGTGATCTCCACATGGCAGAAATGCCAGGCATGACTGGGGGTGGCACGGCTTCCCCACACTTGTCCCGGGGCTGAGCCAGCACAGTGGCCACGGGGTCTGCAGTTAAAATGTGCCACTCAGCAGCTCCTTCCCAATGCAGACAGCGCTTGGGGGTGTGGGAGAGCCCCTACGGTCAGGCCAAGCCCTGCCATCACCATGCACATCCTCACAAGCGGGACAATGAAGGGAGGAAATGGTGGCATGGGGCAATGAACTGTACTTTCCTCGTGACATCACTCAGGGAGCAGGGAGCAGAGCCCGGACTCAGGTGCAAGGGCCTGATTCTGCATCCATAGAAGTCACCGGTAGAACTATCCAAAATCCCTGTTTCTATGAGACGTGGCAAACCCCAAGGGAGGCAGAAGCAAAACCGAGTACTGCCTACATCCTTCTTTCTGTGCCTCCTGGCCCCAGCCCTTGCATCACTGGGGAGAGCTGGCTTTGCCTCTTAGGAGCTCCCGCGCTCCTGACTCCTCTCCCCATTGCTGGGGTCAGGAGCTGCTCACAGACACCCATGTTGCCTGCTGCAGGATCGCTCCTTTTGCAAACCAGCTCGTGACGGCAGCAGGCTGAGAATAACCAGGGGCTGAAGGGACAGAGAGCCAGTATCTGGCAGTTCCCCTTCCCAGGGGAGAGGAAAGGAATGCAAAACCTGGTCTCAACCTTGAGGCTTTTTCCTAGTTACAGTCCTGGGGGCGGCTGCTCTGTTCGGGTCCAGCTCTGCCTCTGCTGGGTGCCCATGGCAAGGGGAGTTTGGGGCACTACAGAAGCACGATGCAGCCCCTAAATGACAGACCCAGACTTGTACTGACTCTTGTAAGCAGCTGTCCTGAAAGAACAGCAAATGGGGTGAAAACACCATCAGGCTACGTGAAGTGCCCACTCCTGCAGTATCCAGATTCCAACTCTCTTTTTGGGGATCCATGGGCCAGCTGCCGAGCAAACCCCCCTGGTCTCCCCCACCTGCCTAATAGAGATCCTGGCACTTATCAGGCAGTCCGCACCAGGAGAGGATTTACAGTCCTGTCACTGGGGAGTCCTGAGTGTTTTATTTCACTGTCTCTTACCTGGGCTGTGATTGATGTAGGAAAACATCTTGACAGCAGACACTTAAAGGCATTTCAAGGCATAGTGCTTCCTACAAGCCATAAAAAGCAGGATAGTAATAATCAGGTGTTACTCTCTTATTATTCTATCAACCGAAGGCTTGGCCAGGGACATATTTACAAGCCACCTGGGAAAAAGGGGCAGCTGAGTCACTCACAATTGCAAAGAGTGGCAGGGGAGAAAGCAAGATTTCCCACAGGCGAGATCTCAGCAGCAAGTATAGAAATAATTGATACGGGTCAGGCTTGCAGACTAGATTCCTGGCAGATCTTTAAAGGCAACTCGAGCTTGGCCCAGATGAATGGGGCAGGATGGATTGGTTGTTACTATGCTGGTCTGGGGTCCCAGCTTTACCCTCCCTTGTGTCCTTGCTCATGTCTTTTGGGACATGGTTTTCTAAAGGGCCTAAGTGACTTAGGAGCCTGATCACATTTTTGAGCCTGATGTAAAAATGTGTCTGCACTCTGGAGCTGTTTCTGGCATAACTGTCCTGGCCGAGCTCCCAGGGGAAAGGAAGAAGATGCTGGCAGTGTGGAGGTCTGCAGCTGCTATAGCAGTGCCACCTCCCCAGATGACACCATCTGTGCTGACCAACACGCCTGTGGTCAAGGTGATCACTTCTGCATTGAGCGGGTTTGCCAGCATAGCCATGGGGGTGAGGCGGCATGAACTAGCTAGGTCCTCACTCCTAACTAGCATGGCCATACCAGCCACGTTACACTGCAAGCTCTTAGAGCCAAGATCTCTTTGACTTTCCATGAGACTGGCCACTTTGGAAAAGGCAACTTAGTCATTTAGGTGCTGTTGAAGATTTTGCTCTTTGTCCCTCGGGGGCTCAGTTCCCATTTGTACAGCAGGGGTGGTAGCACTTTCTCTCAACCAGTGGAGTTATAAGCCCATTCCTTTCTGCACACAGGGAGAGCTGCCTCTGAATGCAATACAAGTTAAGTTCGAGGAGAACCAGAAAACCTCATTCCTCATAGAAGGTAGGTAACTCGCACAAGCCAAATATTATAGAACCATGGATCATACAATCACAGAAAATTCGGGTGGGAAGGGGCCTCAGGAGGTCACTTCTAGTCCAACCCCTTCCCAAAGCAGGACCAGCCCCAACTCGATCATCCCAGCCAAGGCTTTGTCCATCTGGGTTTTAAAAACCTCCAAGGATGGAGAGTCCACCACTCCTCTGGGTAACCTGTTCCAGTGCTTTACTACCTTCCTCATGAGAAAGTATTTCCTATTATCTAACCTAAACGTCCCTTGCTGCAACTTGAGCCCATTGCTCCTTGTTCTGTCACCTGCCACCACTGAAAACAGCCCAGCTCCATCCTTGTTGAAACCTCCCTGCAGGCAGTTGAAGGTTGCTATGAAATCCCTTCTCAGTCTTCTCTTCTGCACACTAAATAAACCTAGTTCCCTCAGCCTCTCCTCACAAGTCATGTCCCCCAGTCCCCTCACCATTTTTGTTGCCTCCCACTGGACTCTCTCCAATTTGTCCACACCCTTTCAGTACTGGAGGGCCCAAAACTGGACACAGTACTGCAGATGTGGCCTCACCAGTGCTGAATAGAGGGGAAGAATCACTTCCCCCAATCTGCTGGCAACGCAACCCAGTATTGCATTGCAACCAATTAATGCAACCCAGTATGCTGTTAGCCTTCTTGGCAACAAGGGCACACTGTTGGCTCATATTCAGCAATATTGCATACAGCATATTTGCCATATTGCATTAGGCGAAGCCGGTTTGACTTGTAGGAATGGCATTAATTCTTTTAAAACTTAGGTTCCAAAAGAAGATTTTGCTCCTAGCATTATTTTTATAGCAAAGAAGGGTGGTGGAATTATAAGCCTTAATATGGGCAGACACGTTTGCATCCATTGAATATGCATTTGAGTCTTTCCACACCCGCGGTGAAATATCTGTATACAGAAATAGTTTCCTATTACTGCCTGGGAACCAGAAATGGAAAAGGACTTGAAAAATGGGCTGAAACCATACAGCTGGGAAATGAAACTTGTTGGCCTAAAATTCACGTTCCCACCTGAGTGATGTATAAGAGTAACCAGAAGAGCATGTGTTGTCCACCCAGCTGGTCATTGAAACTGCAATTCAAGGTTTAATTGAAACTTCCCATTTCTAAATACTGATGATAAAAACAGGAAGAAAAAAAAATCCAAATAATGTATATAATTATTTTTCTCCCTCTCCGCATCCCCTCCCAACACCTTTAAGGATCTTAAAGGATCCGTAGTTGATTCAGTGCAGGGAAGAACGATTGTTATAATTTCTCTGCCTCTTGACAGCCTCCCTTTTAATGAATGCTTACATTAATGTGGCATCATTATTTAAGTGACTCTGCTTTGTTTTGTTTCTTTTAAGTGCTGATTTAAGCAAAGCTGCTGCTTGGGTTGATGCGTTTAGAAACGTTTCATTTTCATTCAAACCCAGCATCTTAGTGGCTGCATCTCTGCTGAAATCCAAGCACAGACTTCTCTCCTGGAGAAGAGCAAGGGGTGGAAATCAGGCTTGAGCCAGGGCAGTAGCAGTGGCGCTCTATCACCTGGCTGTTTGGGGCATGGGTCTTATGCTGGCCTTCCACCCAGGAGGGAATATCAGCCTCCAGATATTGATTTGTGAGGGGAGAAAACATGGCTTGTCCACCAGCAGCATTCAGTGTGATTTCTGTTCCTTCTAGGCCGGTTAATAAATTCCATCCGGGTCATCTGCCCCAGCTACGAAGATTACCAGGAGTGGCTCTACTGCCTGAAAACAGCCCAGTTTCGAAATGCAGAATCGTCGCTCTCGGGATCAGAAAGCTTCACAGGATCAAAGCTCCCCCACCTCGGGCAGGTAATAGGCATTGCAAGGCTGCATGGAGATCGATTTGTAATATCTCTCCCGGCCACACCTTGCTTGTTATGTGAGAATACCCTGAGGGACACGACTTTGCTTGGAGCGGCACACAAAAGCAGGAGAGAAAAGTCTTTGATCACTGCAGATTAGATGTATATCCCTGTATAAATCTAGGGCTCTGTACTCAAAGTGGTCTTGGAAAGGGGGCAGTGGTATGAAGTCATGTCTCCCTCCCTCTGTCTTGAGGGAGGATAGTAGCCTGCTGTGACCTGCAGCCAAAGGAGACCCTGGCTACAGGTTAGGATGCTTCTGTGCAATCATCCTGCTGCAATGGTGCTGTGATGGTAATGGGGATTTGCGAAGGGAGACAAAAAAATCCCAGCTTAGCATTTGTAGAGAGAATGTGCTCAGGCTGTGGAAACTGTCTGCCTTGACTTCTTCCCTTGCTGAGTATCTTTTACCTGATGGATAAAAATCCGGGCCCAGCAATAGGTGAACAAGTCTTTCTCAGCAATAACTGGGCAGTGTCTGACATGCACTGAGCTCGCGGGTCTTCCTCCAACTCCCGATGGCCTGTCACACAGACAGACATTGCTGCTGGCATAAGTGTGGCACTTCTGTTGGCATCCCTGGCAGAAGGTGATTGAATAGGCCATAGCTATTTAATTACTTTCCTGTCTCTAGAAGCTAGCTTCTCAGTCATGCAGGGTACATGCCATAGCCACAGCTGTGTGGACCTATTGGTGGCAGCACAAAGCTCAGTGCAGGATGGAAAACCTGCCCCAGAAGCTGAGTATTAAGCAGTGGACAGGGAGTGAGGTGAGGCCACTAGATTGCAGCACCCAAGCTAGTGTCAGGGAGTCTGCTCTGCCTTGCAGTGACAGCAGTGCAGATGTACTCCCAGTCCGGTAGGTTTGACACCAGAGCCCATGCTGGCCCAGCTGTGTGCGGTGTACATGGTCACTGCCACCCTGAGCATCCAACCCATTGCCTTTCACCAGAACCATTTGCTGGGGCCTGAATAGTGCAGACAGCAATAACCCTGTGCCACCTGTGGGCATGGGATGTCCCTGGCCATGGGCGGTCTCTCTCAAGACATGGGTAGGAGAGTAGGGAACAGGTCAGTCTGACTGTGGATGTCACACTACTTCCCATTCACTGTTTTTCTCCCCTACAAATGCTTCAGTTCCCAGGCAGCGGCAGGGGCTCGCTCACCTCAGATGGCCGGACAAACTCCTGGACGTCGGGAGGGAAAGTCACCACCTTAACCCACCTCTCCCAGAACAGCGGCTCCCTCCCTGATGGAGGGGCCTTTCCCATGATGCCCGAAACCAGAGTGATTGAGGACTCCTTTTCCCCAGGCTATTCCCAGCCTCTGCATGTAAGTGGGGTCTCCTGGGGCTAAACATGTGGGGTTGGCTTTGACCGGGCTTAGGAGCATGTGTGCTTGCAGAGCATGGGCAAGAAGAGCTGAATGGCAGTAACTCACCAATGCATGGCCCCGAGGTGGTGTTTATAATAAAGCCCCCGTTCAATGGCTCCTGGTGGAAGGGGAGGCACTGAGCTAATGGGAATTGAGCACTTGGGTCATCAGGGCCCCTCTTACACCTCCGTGAGGCAGGTTCTCCTTTGGGATCGCGGTGGTGAATAGCGTCACAAGAAAGCACTTGGCATGCATTGGAATTAGCACGTGTGTGTGACATTTTCAACCTACCACTACTTTCAAAGCCTGCCAAAGGCACAAATGGAGGGGCTCCAAGGTCAGGAGAAGCCAGGGTTAAATTGATTCCCCCCATTCACCCATAGGAGCTGAGAGTTGGCCCTTAATAACACAGTATGGTGTTTTTTAGCAAGAAACTCTGCCTCCCATAATGCCTAGGTGGGCCCATGTGCAGCTCTCAGACAGGTTTCCTATCTCCACTAGTCCCCTACCACCTCTGCATGCTATCCTGGGTGCAGGTGTGGGGGGAAACTAGTATGCCATTAAGCAAACACCAGTTGGTTGGTAAGGAGCATCAGAGCACTAGTCCCCAATGCCCATCTCCTTATGGCCAGAGCATCACTGTCCCATCAGTGCAGTCACCAGGGACTTACTCCATCTCATTCTACATGACTCGAGCAATCGGGTTATCACCCCTTGCCACGGGCATGGGGTCTGCAGTCTGGCCAAGGCCACTGGATGTTGCAGTGGGCCTGGGGAGGGACCTTGGTGAGCACTGCCATTCTCATGCTCATGGGGCACGTGGGTGGCATGTGTCTGGGGCATGTTACAGTGGCTGACCCAAGCATTTGCCATCTGGTTGCAGTGCCTGGCGAACCCCAGCTGGTCGAAACAAGAGCTGAAGAGGGGCGGCAGCACCCGCAAGTCCAAGGGCAAATGCGGCCCCTCCACACAGCAGCCCCCGCCCGGCACGCAGGACGCAGAGAGGAATGCATGCCACCTTGCTGCTGAAAACCCCAATGGCGAGCACCTGTCCCCTGTGTACAATGAACCATGCTCTTCACTGAGCTCCGAGCAGCGCCAGGCTCCCCCCCTGCGTCTGGACTTGAGCAGTGTAAGGGCTTGCGCTGCCCGGGAATCCTGATGGTCTGGGTGGGGAGGATTGTTTCGACCAAAGTGGCTCAGGCAGCTTTGGGCACAAGCAAAACCAGTAGCTCCTGCCCTCCAGGCCAGCTCTGCAGTTAATGGGCCGGGTGTCTCTCATGCCACAGCAGTAGACCAAGAGCCAGGGTAGAGTCATGGGTGCCTTAACCTCTCCTGGCAGCCTGTATGGGGCCCTGTATGATGGGGGCTGGTCTTGGGAAGAGGACAGTGGTGCGTCCTGGGTTGTGCATGAGGCCATGTCTTCCTCCCTCTGTCTTGAGGGAGAATAGTAGCCTGCTATGACTTACAGCCAAAGGAGATGTCTTTAGCTCAGACAGTTCCTGTTGGTGCTGAGGGTGGTGGTGGAAGGGTCCAGTTGCCCGTGGTGGGCAGTGACTGAGGCGGGGGTCTGTTAGTTCAAGTGTCAGGTGGAGTCCTAATCTGGGGAGAGCTCCACTCCCACCTTTGCTAAGCGAGTCACAACACGGGCAGCGGGACATGGCATTGACTCGGGGGTTCTTCCTTTCAGCTCACTCGCTGGAGCCTGGCTGAGAGTCAGCACTCCATGGCATCCAGCTCCTTGGAGAAGACGCCCCTGCCCAAGTCCCCGCTGTATGCAGACCCCTACACCCCCAACTCCCCCACGGCACTGAGTCCTGCAGGCTCCGGCTTCCTGGAAGAGGTACAATACATGCTTAGTGGTGGACCTGTGTGGGGCAAGGCAGAAGGTCATGTCCATGACTCACTGCATGCAACTTCTGCTCCAGTTACCCCTCACAGGGCAGGGGCAGGGGTCCTGGCCTCTCTCCTGTTCTGCTGCAATCCTGGGCTAGTCCCAGAGACCAGGGCATCTGGTGCCTAAATCTTTCTGTATACAGCCAAGTTCTCCGGCTGCTAAACCCAGGTAGAAACAGGCCTGGGGCAGGTTTACTTTCTCCCAGTGTGGGCTGACCCAAAAATGAGCAGGA
>NW_005841914.1:513431-535303 GCF_000455745.1 Alligator sinensis
AGGAAGGGTCTGAGAGCTGGGGGAGAGCAGTGATATCAGGCTGCCCCGAGACAGGCATAGGCCAGCTCAGGAGACTGTTTTATTCAAAAGCCCAGGCTTCAGGGTTGGTGCATGAGCGCATGTCGAGGACCCAGCCTCTGCTTCTGCACCTCTCCAGTGGGCAGTTGCTGTGGTGGAGCCTGCAGCTGCCTGCCACTGTCTTGCTGAGAAGCAGCAAGTTGTCTCTGACCCTTGAGGGTCTTCTGTGACACAGTTAGGGCCTGGGTCCCTCTTGTCCTCAGCCAGCCCCTGCCTGGCCCTCTGGAAGCACTTGTTTTTTCATCCCCCCCCAGGGGCCGATGGCTGGCTGACCTGGGCTTGGTTCTTCTCCCCCATCTAAGGGCAGAGTGTGAACCTGATGGCAGTGTGGTTTAGACCTGCAGCTTAACTGTGTGGCAGAGAAGGAGCTTTAGTGTTGGCAGCTTCCAAGACGGTCTTTGTTCTTCTCTTCAAGTTCCTCAGGTGTCACGGGCAGACCGGCTCAGAGCAGGTGAACGGCTGCCCGCCAGCCCCCGGTATCCATCACCCGCCACACCAGCCCTTACGGAGCACCCACTGGAGAGAACCACCGGCAGCCCAGAGATACAGCGTCCCCGGCCCCTCCTGCAACCCACTGCTGGGGCGACCTCCTGACGTCGCCTTCTTTGCAAACGTGAGTGCCGACGGCAGGGTGGGGACCAGCGCTGGCTCCGAAAGTGCTGGGAACTCAGGGCGCGGGGCTGAGACCAGTGGTTCGTGGCCCTGGCTGTGGGGGAGCACTTTGATTTCCCTGCCCCCAGGGAACAGGACTCATGAGATATAGAAGCATCTTTTGGCATCACCCTCTCGTGTCCTGTAACATGAGGGTGAGGGAGATGCTTTGCTGTGGCAGTGGCAGCCCTGGGCATGCAGATTGCTAGAGGCACCATCCTTGCTATACATAGCAAAGTGGGCCTTGAGAAACAGGCTTCTGCCTGGATCCAGCCTCTGACCTTCATATATGGGCACTGACATTGCAGTCCTTAAATAACCTCAGAATGGGTCTCCCCTCTTCCCCCTGGCAGCTGTGGACACACCAGAGTCCAGAGACCAGCTCACCCAGAGGCTGTGGCAGGGCTGGGAAGTGAGCCCTGGTCTGACTTCTGGGCCAGTGCAGCACTTTTCCCCTGAGACACCCCTAGAGAAGTCCATTTCACCAGCCAAGGTGTTGGGAAGGCTCGAGCGTAACCGAAACAGGATGATGGGGGATCCAGGGGAGACCCATCATGCCAGAAGGACGGTGACTACAGTGCAGGGTTTTAGGGGTGCAGCGGGACTGAGCCTGTGGGCTATGGCTGAGTGCACCCAGACAGACTGGAGAGAGGAATCTGCTAGGACCAGGAGAATTTCTGCTTCCCACGGGAAAATATCCTGGCATAGACCCTTCATCACTGCATTTCTTTCTTCCCAGGTTCCCCCCCGGAGGGAAGAATACCTGGGATCTTCCCTGCAGCCCTCAGGTGAGCCCCAAGGAGGCAGAGGACCTGTCCTGTCTCATGCACACGTGTTCTCCTCTAACTTGGCCTGGCCCAGCGTGGCCGTCTCCCCCTCCAGCTGTCCCGCTGCTGTCACTCACCAGATCTCCGAGCAGCTGCTGCGTGCTGCGTAACCCAAGCCCTGAGCATAATGTCTGCCGCCTTCCGCTCGCTCTCCCTGCCTGCCATCTGTCCGTCTCACGCGAGGCTTTGCATTTTAGGCTGGTTTTCCAGAAAAGGCATTTAACTATAGTTCCCCCAGATTTGCCAAGACCCACGATCCCATCAGACCTCGCTTATGCTTTCCCAATAAGTTTGCAGAGCTATGGCTGGGCAGATCACTGGGGGCAAGTCCCCTTGGGACAACAGCAGCCCATCACCTCCGCTGTGTGTCACCTGGTGTCAAAAGCTGTAGGCACAGAGCATTGCTTTGGGAGGGAGCTTGTCTGTCTAGGGCAGGATCAGGGCTCTGTGGGGCATGCATCCTTGTCTCGATATCTGACAGCTCTGGTTACCAGATTTCTCAGTGCAGCTTCTGAATGTCCTTTGCGGGGTGGGGGTCAGGCTTATGGTATTAAGCCCACAAGAAACCAGGTCATCAGGTCAGTTTTCCTTTCCCAGACGAAAATGCCGGCGTTTACGACCTGCCCGGGAACAGGCACACGTGGCTCGACTCAGACTACCACGACTATGCAGAACTCCAGAGCTTCCAGAGCGAGCTCAGTTATGACAACCTCTGGGAGGCCGAGGTGAAGGACTTGGGTGTCCGGCAGGGCCCGCCACCGTCCAGCCCTCAGTACTATCATGTCTGAGAGCAGCACACCCCAGCCATGCTCCTCGCCCCTCCACAGCCTGTTCTTCCCTGATCAGCTGGGACGATTCTGGGGTGTGTAAAGGAGGAGGAAGAGCCCCTGCTATGACTGTCCATTTGTGCTGAGGCCTGTGGGTGCCGGGTTCTCTGATCCCGATGGAGGCCACGTTGAACTGTTCCACCACAACTTAGTGCGATGCCCACAAGCCTGTGGAAGACACTCTGAATCCCGTTGAGGAATGAAATCCCTGCCTGCTTGCCAATGTATCTGCTGCACATGATCCCTGGGGACCTGTGGCATCCTCAGGAAACCTGCTGTCCGAACTGCTGGAGAATCAGGGCCAAGGGACAGCCGTTACTCTATGCAGCAGAAAAAAAGCCAAGGTGCTAACTGAGTTGCATTGGATCAAAAAACAAATGTGTGCATGGAAAGATCAGCTACTCAAAGGCCATAGAAGAGGTTGCTGGAGTGGTGAGTGTCTGTGAAGTATTAGAGCTATGGAGTGGGACCCTGATTATCTGCCTTTTCAGTGGAGTCTTGGTTGGTGATTAGTATTACAGGGCACCTTCATACCTTGAGCCCAGCCATTGAGCCAGATCACCTGCCATGCTGCACCACGGCCTGTGCGAAGGGACATGGACATGTGTGGTCTCCACACTCAGTGCTGCTGACGGCTGCACTCCTCGCACAGCCTCAGTACAAGGGGGACAGCTAGCCACCGAGGTGCAAAGAATCCTTGAGCCCTGCTCTCGCTCACCAAGGCAGTGCAAGGCATCTCCTCCCTGCTGGCTACTGCTCCATCTTCACTGTCAGCACTAGCTCAGATGCCAGGGCATCGAAGGGCATCTAAGAAGGGCATCGAAGAACCTGGCAGACATTGAGAGAGGGACAAAGGGGAAATCTGTTGCCTGAAGCGTGCTCGGGGATGCCACCCCGGCCTCCCATCCCTCTGCCCATGACCGAACTGCATCCAACCCGTTTCTATGAACAGGCAGGGGAAAGAGGAAATCTTCTTAAAGCAGAACTCAGCAGGCCCCTTCTGGTGCTTAAACATCTTCAGCAAAATTCACATGCTGAGCTCCTTCTCCTTAGTCCTCCAGGGCCCTTGCGGGAAGGTGCCAACAGGCATCACTCCAGAGGGGATATAGAGTCTGATCACTCCCCAGCCTCTGCAGTGCAGACAGGCTCACCAGCAAGCCAAAGGGCTTTCCCTGAAGCTGCACAGTCTATTGTTTGCTCCCCAGCAGCCTGTAGCATACTAAGGAACTCTTTTTTTTCCCCTTTCACTGGTACCCATGAAACAAGCTAGGAGACTGTGGTACTTGAACTCTTTTACATGGCATCGAACAAAGTTTACACATACAGTTTGAGTGGAATATTTGTATTTAATGTGTAAATGGAGGAGAGTTTCCAATCTATTTAATCTTGTAGCTCTGAACTGCAGCTCACTAACCCATGCATCTGTGCTGGGTGAGATGGGTGGCTCTTCTAAGCTGTTTTGTTTTATTTCAGGTTCACTTTCATATTGGGAAGGTTTATGTCTAAGAATAACTTAGCCTGGAGAGGATCTATTTATTCAGAACAGATTTGCACTGGGGAATTTCAGCGCACATAGTTTTCTTATGTGCAGCTGCACTCTGGTTTCAGCAAACGTAACACCTTGCAGAGACCATTTTTCCAATCTGGGTTGGGTTTTTATTTTTTGGTTTTTTTCCCTTTTGTGTAGCAGAAATTGCCATGAATTGAAATAACTTACTGTTTTCTTCTCTGGTTGTTTTCCACAAGATTGTACCATTCTAATAATATGCCTTCCTTCAGAAATGAGTCTCTCTCTTTATTTGTCCTTGTCTGGTTTAACAGAAGAATCTGTTTTCCCCCCCTTTATGATGCCATCCCAGCACCTCAAGGACAAAATAACTGTTCCTTCCTTCCCAGACTGTGAGTCACTGGGTAAAGGGAGGCTCTTCAAACTGCTGACAGTGTGGAGGGCTCAGGTTGGATCAGTGATTTGCAAACACATTATCTAGGTGCAAACTCTCTAGTGTATCCTTCAGGAGAGAGAGGCTGGAATTTGGAACTCCAAAGTTTATGGGCTGTTTTTCCCCTCCAATGTCTTTGGCTGAATGGGGCTTTGCAAGTAGCGGGCAAAGAATTGCTCAGTAGATTTTCCTGAAGGACATGACTTTGCCTGCCTGGGAAGTGTGTGGTTATGAGGCTGGGAGGGTCTGTGCTACCTGCACTCCAGCAGTGTAGGAAATTCAGACTGGGTGATGTTCATCACTGAGCAGATGCCCAGCAAAAGGGCTGAGCGGGTCATGAGTTGCCCAGAGGTCTTTAGCTGGGACTCTGTGCAGCGGTGGAAGTCACTCAAGGTGTGCATTCCCTTTCGCTCTCTCGTTCTCAATCAGCTCTAACACCTCTGAAGCTGCACCAGCCAGCTCTTTGGCAGGGGAAAGATAAAGATGTCAATGGAAGCAGTCCTACTAGAGATTTTCCTTTGAGTAAAATTAACATCCCAGGCCCACCTAGTGAGATGGCTGCAAGGCAGGTACTTGGCTAACAACCGAGCTGGGTAGGCAAATGGTTTGTCTATGGACTCTACAACACATCTCAAGTCCTCAAGACAGGGCTGGGGACTTAGACCCAGCCTCGTTTGCGATTCATTTGGGAACAAGACTTGGTGACATCAGTTTGGTCCCCCTGCCTCCCTGATGTGCTGGTTCTTAGGGTAATTTCTCCTCCTCCTGTTGTACTTTCAACTTTGGTTCAGGTTTCCTTTCCTGTGGTTTTCTGTCTGCCCTTTAGCCCTTTGACTCTAAATAAATGTCACCTTTTTACCTCATTCCCTTTACAGTGCAGAGGCGCTTCTGTTGGGAACAGAAATGCGGGCCAGGGAGAGGGCTGCCTTCCAAACAGACTGCTCAGTGTTGAAAGAAAAAATGAGAATGATGTATGTGCTGGGCGATTTCAGCACTGAAAATTAGGGGGGTTGCAATACTACAGGGCCTAATAGAAACCAGCTAACAAAGAAAGGGGTGAATTTGTGGCCTTCCAAATACTAAGGTATTGAAAAGATTCACCAAACTGCACAATAGGGCCAGTTAATTACTGATGGATAAGGAGCGAGTACCCCCAGACATTTCAGTGGCAGGATGATTGCTCCTCACCCCTCACTAATGCCTACAACAGGTCCTAGCCTGGGGTTCACTATCTTGCCCGACAGACAAAACTTCACGTTAGGGATGATCGTTCAGCCCAGAGAGAGGTGGGAGCCGCCTGCCAAGGGGCCCATGCGGGAACTGGATTGCCCATCCCTCAATTCCCTCGTTCAACTGCTCTGCAAAGGTTGCTCTGGGCAGATTCTGCACTGGCAAAACTGGCTTGGGTTGAGGTGCAGCTGTGTTTTATCTGAGCTATTTAAAGCGGTACAGGTGGTGCAATGGGAGTGCAGTAACCTGGCGCAGCTTATTCCCTTTCCTGTATGGGAATACATTCCACCGGTAGAAAGATATTTTATGTTGGTAAAATTTAGAGTGAGGGGGGCTATGCCACTTGACCTACTCTGGTATAACTATGGTATTACAAAGCCTCGGTACGTCCTTAAAATGGCTCCAAGATACCATTCCTTGACTTTGGGTAAAGTCAGAGCCATATCCCATCTTTACAACAAAGCCCCGTCTCATGCCTCCAGTACTACTGGTGTGCCTAAAGGACCCTCCAAGCCCGGTAGTGACTCACCCTGATGGTGGTTACCTGGCTGGAGCCACCGTTGTAGGCTGCAGCTCCACTCACATCGTCCTGTCTTGTGACTGTGTAAACCCAGTGCTCTGGCTCCAGCTCCAACACATTTCTCAGCCAGTCCAAGGTTTATAAATAGAGAACTTCTTCGAAGGGATACTAGCTATTGCCACGCAGAGGGCCCCTAAATTGAAAGCACAGGACCTTTGAAAACAATCCTACCTCCAATCCTACCATCCTTCAATCCTCCAGCCTGGGTTGCAACAGAGAAAAATGTCTTAAGGAGGTGACCCAGTAAGCACAGCACAAGGGCAATAGAGTTTGTAGCAAGCCTGCACACGTCCAACTGTTCTGGATCACCTTTTTTAATTTGATCTTGCAATAGTCAGCCCGAGCAAAGGTGGAGCTGTGATTACAGTTGGAAAATATTTGCAGCCAATAATTTATTATGGGACCAAGGCATTTAAAGACATGAGTCCCGGCCCAGCTCCCCAAGCAATCATGAGATTGGGCTGGAAGAACAGGAGTTTTTTTTCTTTTAAACGCATTGGGGTTCTTTCCTTTGCCATGGGGTTTCTGAGCTTTATAAATTGCACTCTGCTTCTACTTTTCAAGGCTTCCTTCCAGCAGCCATGAGAAATAGAAACGTACTCCTTTTACCAACCGGAGATGGTCACATAATCACGTGACTCTGGGAGCACAGGCTTTAAAGACAAAACATCGAACATCAGGAGATTCAGGCTCTGATCATGAGAGCTGGCAGCACTGAAACAACACCCCTGCCCTCTTTCCTGGGTGGGATTCAGCTGGGACCTGCCTCTGAGTTTTATTTCTTATAACCGTGTTTGTGTCTTTTGAAGGTTTTAGGAAGTAATTTATGCAAATACATTTTAGCTTTTTGGTTGCCGGCAAACTTCAGCTCTGGCTTCTAATAGTGCTCTTTGTGCTCTGTAATTGGTCAGCCACAATTTACGTTGTCATGTCTCCGTTCTCATTGGATGATTCCCCCATCCACCAAGACTGCTCTGTAGGGCTATGTGAAGGCTCGCTGTGGGCATACGTGTGCGAGTGCTCACTTGCACGCTCCACGTGCCCTGCTCCCATTCTGACAGCCAATGTGCTCCGAATCGCACTCTCGCCTGAATGCCCCTGGAGGGTGAATGAAAGGGCCTGGTGAACGCTGTCAAAACCCATGTGAGGCTTTAATTGAAGGAAAGCTCGCCGGCTTGTTTCTGCTGGGGTCCCCCAGGTCTCGTTACAGTCTGCACGACCTGTCAGGCTGCAGTGCACTAAATTACCTTCCTATGGAGAGCTCGGGAGGTTTCTCATGGAGCTACTGCATTTTAGGTGTGCGTGGGGGGGGAGGAAGCATGATCAGGCACTTATGGGGACTGGGAAAACAGGGCTCCTGGGTTTTGTTTCCAGCTTGGCTACAAACTCCTTGTGTGATGCTTCAAGTCAGTTCAACTCCTTGCGCCTTCTTCATGGGCAAAGCAGGGATGTCTCACTTGGTAGCGGCTGGGGGATTAGTTAATGCCTGTAAGAGGCTGTAAGACCCTTGGTGGCTGGAACTGCGAGGAATAATGCAGAGAGCCCCTTTGCACTGTATGGTAGAGCCCCTTACCTGCATCCAAGGCAGAGACCGCCAGTTGTGCCACCTGTGCCATTGCTATGAAGAATGCAAAGCCCACACACAGCCCTCGGGCTGGGGAGGAGTCCACTGTGCTGGTGCCAGGAAGGAGGGAATAGGCATGGATGTGATGGGGAGTTGCTTGCTTTCCTTGGAGAGTGGGCCCTGACTGTGTGAAGCAGGACTAAGAACTGGGCCTTGCCCTCATTCCCAAGCAGCTCAGAGAACTAGGTTGCTGTGACACTGTTGAGATGCCCATTGCCACTGGAGCACATCCCTTTAACTGCAGCCATGGCTGGTGGGGCTCAGTCAGCGGTTCTCTGTCTTTTTAGACCTGAGGCCCCTTGCAATAGGCCTGGCAGATGCAGCTCTCAGTGTTCACTCCACTTGTGACTACAGAAAAAAGAATAGAGCAATTCCTTGGTTGCAAAGACTACTGCAGATCAGAATGTTTTTCTCGCTGTAGACTTAGTTGAAATCTGCTTTTATCATGGGAATCATGTTTGCACGGTGCTATCATTGCACAGTACCTTTGAAAGGATCTTGAGGCATCCTGGTTGAAAATCACCGGGCTAAATCTACCCCCACCATGAGCACCCTGTCCCGTAGGACTTTGATATGTGCAGCTCACTCCAGGTTGGCTGGAGGAACCCACTGTGCGTATCGATCTCTTTGGACAAGGCACCCAGGGGATGGCAGGACCTGCAGAACTATCTCACGATAGTGCTAGAAGATAACAGTAAAAGCCACCCGTTTTCTGTAGGACCCAAGCAAAGGCTATGGGCAGTGCTCCCCCTGCTGCCCTTCGTAGACCAGACCTGGAAATCACTGAAGAGCGTGGCTTGTCTAATGGCTGCAAAGCCTCCTGGAATAGGCGGGTGACTCTGAGTGACCTGGCAGCCATCTCTGCTGGCACCTCTGCTCTGATCCTATTACAGGGAGATAAAATGATAACGAGGAGGCCATTGCTTGGGCTGTTTCTCGCAGGCAGCTTGGCTGGAATATTGATTGCTGCAGCATGGACCATTCACAGACGGAGGAGAAAATGAGGATCTATTCTCATCCAGCAATTGAGTGTTACTTTGGATGCCCGAGCCCTTCTGAACAGGGGCAGGCAGATGAAATATGGAGGTAATTACTAAGCATGCACCTGTCTGACTTTTTCATGTGCTTGGCAAGATGAGGTGTCAGATGAGAGTGCGACGTGTTAGGTTAGGAGGCAGCGCGGGGTCACATGTCTCCCCCGCTCCAGCCAAAGCCACTCTCCTTGGCAGTCACACCAATGCAGCAAGGCCTGGATACACTGCAAAGGTCATTTCTATTGTGGTGGCTCTCCCTGCTGCAGGAGATGGTCGCTTCTGGCTCCTCCCTCTAGGATATTGGGGATGTGACTGATCAGTGGAATGGGAGGAAACAGATTAAAGAGTTTAAAAGGTCAGTGATTAAACCAAGCATTAAAATTACAAGCAAGTCCAGGCAGGTGCTCCCTTGGGACGCTGCAGAGACTGCGGCTCTACAAAGCATAACAAAAGCTTCCCAGGACTTTTCCTCACATCCCCATCTCCAGCAGTGGGATTGGTACCATGAAAAGGAGATCATTTCCCTTCGCATTCGCCACAGGCCTGTAGCTATCTCTCTCCTAAGATATTTATTCCATCCCTGTGACTTTTCCTGGAGAGAACAAAAGGAGCAGGAAATGCAGGCTCAACCCAACTAGATCAGCTCTTAAGCTCCTGGCTTGTTCTACAGCACCCTTCAGGCAGAGATGCCTTCGTGCTTTGCAGATTAAGGCCAGGTCCTGCAGCATTGAGGTGCTGATTTCATGGGGAGCAAGGCACCTAAATACCTGTAGGGGTGTGGGCCTTAGAGCCTCATCCAAAGCCTACTAATGCAAAGCACTTATAAACACTTAGTGTGACCTCCTGAGTGCTGGTGCCCAGAGAAGCTTACCCATCGGACTCTGCGATGAGCAGGATTTCACCCAGTAAGTGTGCAGAGAGCTTGTGATATGGCTAATGCTACTTTTTTGCACAGAAAGACATCCTAGCTTGACTTAAAGACTTCAGACTGACTTCAAACCCACCCCATCCCTGTTCCAAGAGTAAATGACTTGCGACAGGTACAGCCTGCACCTTCTATTTACAACCCAGCTTGGGAGACGCCTCTTGACTGCAGTGGGGTTTGGTTCCAGCCTTGAAGGAGCTACCAATTGCTTTTGCTGCCAAAGGAATGGTATCATCTCTGGAGTCAAGTCCAGGGACCGTTTGCCATCTCACAACAACACTGATTAGAAATGGCAGCACAAGGAACAGGTACCATGCCCTGTCATTGTGACGGAGGGGACTCAGGTGGGCACAGCGTAGTGAACTGACTTAAACACTGTTTAGCTGAGCAGTCTTGCTCTTGCAAAGAACTGCATCTCCTCACTGTTCTCCATCCTAGCCCCTCTCTCTTGTTTTTAAGCCCCAGTCTCTGCATTGTATCAGCTCTACAAGGTGAGGCCCATGCTTTTTCTTTGAAGAGTTTTGCATACTGGCTTGGGATTTTCAAAGCTGACTAGGAGATTTAGGAACAACTCCTATGCATTTCAAGAGGTAACATGGGGCTCCCCCAACATGTTTTGAATAGGAAAAGGAGCTGGTTTTGAATAGCTCAGATAATAAGAATCAGTGAGCACGTCTACATGTGTGCATTTACTGTGTGGTAACTGAAGTTACTGCTCAGTAAATATGGTGACTTATGCTGACTTGAGCATAAATTTGATACCTGCATCATGCAGGTATCAAATTTATGCCTGATTAGTTACTGCACAGTAATGCACGTGTAAATGCCTTACTGCCCGGTAACACTGTGTGTGTGGACTGGCTTGGGACTAGCTTTAGTCCCAAGTCAGTCCACACACACAGTGTTACCAGGACTAACTTTAGTCCCAAGTCAGGCAACACACAAGGTTAATGTGCTTTTATGCTTGCACGTGTAGACGCTGGTCTATTCCTGCTTACCGCACAGTAAATTGAAGCTGGCGTAAATGCACGTGTAGACACGCCCAGTAAGAACAAGGAGAGGTGGTGCAGATCACAAAGAGCCAGGCTGCTGGTTTTATGGCCCATATGAAAACCTGCTACTTTATAGCCACCCATGCATGGCCTCTGTATCCTAGCTGAGTGGGAAGTCTAAGTGGTACCTAAGGTTTGATACTGCACCACCTTGAGCCTTGAGTCATGCAGAGCGAGTGTGCAATGCTGGTGAATCCATGCTGTTAGCACAGGTGTGACTGATGATACCCGAGGTCCAGAGTCGGGTCCCTGGAATTTTCCTGGGATGTTTCCCATCTGAGCCCATCCATCCCTTTTTCAGGTAAGACAGCAGCACCATGTGAAGGGCAGAGAACACTTTGGCAGGGGGCAGGAGCCCTGAAGAAGCCATTCACAAAACCTTTGGAAAAGGGAAGTGGAGAAGCAAATGGGTCACTGTCTAGAGTCACGTAGCAAGAGGCTGAGCCATGCATCAAACCCAAAGTCCTCAGGTCTGAACTGAATTGACTGAGCTCATTCATTGATCACAAGGCCCCAAAAACAGCGGGGTGGAGCAGACAGCATCTGCTCTTCCAAGCCAGTCCATGCAATTCTGGCTCATTGTGAGTGGCTTGGAATAGCATCCTTTTTGAAGGCCTGGATTAGATGAGAGTCCAGCTCAGGTAGGAGACTAGGGTAGGAGCAACCAGACCCGCATGGGTAAAACTTGACTCTGCACAACTGGCCTCCCATGCATTGTTGTAGCTCAGCCCAGCCCAAACTTGCTTTGAAAGGTCTGAGGATTACATTCCTTTTCTTTTTTTCTCATTGCCTGGGATCTGGCCAGGAGGCTCAGAAAACCGGGTGTGAGAAGAACCCCGTGTTCCAGTGAGACCTTCCCTCTGGCTTCGCTTCAGAGAAGCATCCACATTTCAGCCCCAGCCCTAAGCCTACATCTTTGGCATTTCTCCATCTTAAATTAGGGGCTGGTTCACAGAATCATTCATTTATGTATTGTGGACAGCTGAGCAGTGTTTGCTAGCAGAGTAGCTAGCTCTACAGCTTAGGGCAAAAATCAACTGAGTTTCACCCTTGGAAGGAAGGAAATGATGGATTCCCTTTAGGTTAAAAACAGAGGAGCCAGCAGAGATTATTCTTGCCTTAATTGCTCTCCCTGCACAAGCTTCCAGGGCTAAGTGTGGATGTGAGCGCGGGAGCCAAAGCAGATACTGGAGACTCTGCTCCATCGAAATGAGCTGCCCCCTCTGCTTTGATTGTTTAAATCAGTGTTATTTACTGGCTCCCAGGAAAGCCTGGGATAATGAAGTAGTCTCATTCCTCCAGCTGTTCCTCCATTACCCACCCACCATGCAGAGGCCTCCATATTCCCACCTGCCACAGTGAATGTGCAGCACAGTTAATGGATTATGGCTGGGTAAACAGTAACCCTACTCACGGCTGAATGTTTGAACTCCCTCAGTGCTGCACTGCGCTTGCTCCTTGCTGGGTAGGGGCGAAATTTGTCTGCACAGTTAATCAAGGCTGGAAGCTGGCTTTGCAGCCTCGGTGCTGCAGCAGTCCAGGGGACCCCAGAAGCAGAGCTGAGCAGCTGGCGGGGAGTGGGGAGGGCAAGGGTTCCCTGGGGTGTCTGCTACCATGGAGCTGACTCTTCTGCTGTGTCACTTGCACCCACCCCAGAGGCTTCCTTACTGGGGCCAGTTAGCAGCAGGGCAGCTCCAAGCACAGCCTGGCTCGGTCCTCTGCAAGGGGATGTAGGTCCAGGCTGGAGGAAGGTAGCCCTAGCAACATAGCCAGGGTGCAGGGGGGTGGAGGGGCAGCAAGTCCCCCCTTGTGGCACCTGTGGTCCAGGCTCACCCAAGCACAGCCCCTAAGGGCGCTGCAGCAGTGCCAAGGTGCCCCTGGGTGCTAAGAAGATGGGGTGGCCCTGGTCCAGTCTGCACCCAGAGCCCAGCTGCCCCCTCCGATGGGCATGCTGGGCCACCCTGCTTGGAATCAGCTCAGAGCAGGGAAGCATCCTGTGTGCTATTGCAGAGTCCCCGGTGGCACTTACCTAGTCCCCTTGAACACATTATCTGCCTACGCTGCAGGCTTTAGTGTCTTTTCCCCCACAGTTCCCCCTTAGGGCAGTGCTTCTACCCCCATGTTACAGGTGGGTAAAACTGAAGCTCAGAAGGGCTCGGGGCTCGATGTTCACCTGGTGCGTTGTTCAAGGTTTGGTGCATGAATGACTAGAAAATATCTGCAGCACCGGGGAATAAATACACGACAGGGTGAAATGGGATAGAAACCTTGTGGGAAGCTGCCAACACCTTTACTCCATTCTCCTTGGCCATTAAGCTCCTTTTATTTATTTGATATATACAATTAACATACTCTATATACAGCACGTACCCATGGTGTTCTCTTTATTTACTGATAGGCTTCTTGTTGTACCTAAATATCCTATTGCTTTTAGGATATCCAGTACAGACACACACACAGACACACACACTCGCCCCACATTAAACCTCCATTTTGCCACGTATTACGAAGAAATATCCAGACAGGATAAGACAGGTAAAGGAACCGTCTCCAAAGAAATGGCTCATCAGCATTAATACATCAGTTATATTCCCCAGAGGTGAGATGGGGGCAGGCTGGACACTGCACATTTGAAGGGCCTGAGTGTGATGGCTGCACCCAGCCTGCTTCCTAGTGAGTTTAAGATCACACTGAATGTCCTTGAGTCTGACACCACCTGCTATTTTTGGGAGTCTGGGCTTGGATTGTGAGAGATGATCTAGAGGAGTGACCAACTGGCATGTGCTTTTATAGCAGGAAACATAAATTAGAGGTGAGTAAAATGAATTCAGTCACGTAGGTCAAGGATGGTGACCCAGAGTGGTAGACATGTCACATATTAGCTCCATACCTTCCCCAAGTGCCACTTCAATTCCCTTCCCCTGCCTGACATGTTGCTCTGCTTTTTAACTCCTGCTCTGTGCTCCCTGCCCAATGTCCTATCTGCTTCCTACATGAAGCCCCATGCCTGATCTCCTGCTCTGCTTTCTGCCTCCTTCCCTATCTGCTGCTGTGTTGCCTGTCCCCTCCCTGCTCTGCTGTGTGCCACACGTGGAGTCTGCTCGTGATGCAGATTGGCAACCCCTGACCTAGGTTATGATCGATATTGGGACTGAGCAGTTAGCACGGCTGCAGAGGGAGCTCACAATGCACTGCTCATTTAACGTTTAATCCACAACAGGAATAGATAAGGGATGATGGTTGGGCAGAGCAGCAACAAACGCCTAATTTAGGAAGCACCTGAAAAAAATCCAGGACAGTTCCTGTTGCCTGTCTGCCCACGTCTCCCCTGAGGACAGGAGTGGGCTTTACAATATAATTAATGAACTATTCAGCCTGGCTTTGAACAGCTGCTGCACCTGATGGACCAAGGGAGGCTGTGGAGGCTGGGTCTCTTAGCTCTGGAAGTCTTGAGCTCAGTCCCTCGACTGTGGTGGGGAAAGAAAAGAAATGCCTCGTGACCCCCTATTCAAAGTTCAAAGCAGGAACAAAGTCTGAAGCTTGGCATCAGCTTAGAAGCACGGGATTTGCAACAGTGCCTTTACTCAGACGTGGTAAGGAGAAGCGGGCTCACGTACGCTTCCTCTCCTTGGGCAGAGAGCCTCCGTTCCTGAGTGCTTGATGGTCCATTAGGAGGGGGCAGCCACAACCAGTGACCTCCCAGTGGGACTGGGTGGATTAATGTGACTAACCCAAGGCACTCAGATCCTTCCCTCTTCTTTGCCCTGTCTTGACTACTTCCATCCTCCTCTGAACCTTTGGTTGTCCCTTGTGCTGCCCGCAGCCTATGTTTTGAAGACCCTTTCCACCCCAACAGGGAAAAAAGGCCTGAGCCTCTCAGTCAGCGAGCAAGGGAGTAGCTGGGGAAATGGAGAGGAAAGAAGTGGGTGATATTTTCTTCCTGTTCCTTATTCCTCCCAGGTCTCATTGCCTTCCAGACAGCCCCTCTCCCACACACTTGGACAATGGACATCTCCTTTCTCAATTTCCATCCTGCTCACTTTCTGCAGTACGTCCTGCTGCGGTGGACACAGCAGAAGGGCTCTCCAACCCTTTGTCTTTGCCCTGGTCAGCCCTGAGGGCTGTGTTACCTACCTGAGAGCCTATGCCTGAATGCTATTTATGCCTACAGAATTAAATTAAAGCAATGTTTTTTTGCAAAAATCTAGTTGGTCTAATAAAAGATATCACCTTTACCATAAGTTCTGATTCATTTATGCCCACAGCTGTTCAGTATCTTCCCTTCCTTCTGGGTCTCTGGTGTTCCTCCAGCACAGCCTCAAACCTCTCCTAATTGGAGACCACTCCTCGCTCCAGCCCCTTGATGTGCTGTTTCTGCAGCCCCAATCCATGCAGCATAAAAGAGCTAAATACTACCTTCCCCTTCAGATCACCTATGGCCCTGCACTTTAGCTGTCTGAATGGTGCCAAGTCCTTCTGCACCCATGGCACTTCACAGCCCCGATGCGTCAGGGACTGGGAGACCTGAGGCAGTGAAGTCAGTAAGCATGAGGCTCTAGAGACCCTTCTCTGCTTCCCTGAAAGGCACCCTTGGAATAAACCCAGTGACTTTTAGCAGTGAAATCCAAGAGGCTAAGCTCCCTGCCATGATCCCGGCCATTCCCGGGAAGGCTCAGCTCTGCTGAGCAGCTGCCCTGCTAGGCTCACTTGGATGCAGTCCTGATTTCTCAGCCTGAGCCTGGCCAGGGTTTAATAACCAATGTGAAATCGGCTACCAAGGACCTGTTTAGATGGACCCTCTGTCCTTCCCAGCACCTCTCCCCTGTCTCACACAGATTTTCCCCACAACAGAAACCCCTATTTCTTTTGCTATCTTCAGTGCTGCCAACCCCCACTTTCAATCCAGGGAGGACACAGATCCTCTTTGAGCATGGCTGGTGTGTGTGTGCAGCTACTTAAAGAATCACAGAAGATAGTATGGCTATGCAAGAGATGTCCTTAGAGAGAAAGCATTCGCTGAGCCTGATTCTTCTCAGTGCAGCTACATAATGCCTGTAACATCAGCAGATGAAATGGCAGGTTTCACTGGAAGGATCCTGCTTCCCAGAACAGTCTATTCCAGCTTGCCAGTGCATCCAGTGGAGATGTGGTACTGGGATCCAGGCTGCTAGCAGTCTTCTTGCTAAGAACGGGGTACAGGGAGAAACTTCTCTTGGGATCTTCCTTACCTGCCCATGGAGGGGTATCTCTGGCTGTGCATGCATTTAGGTTCTCGGCTCCTTTTCCACAGCCTGCCGTCTGAAATAGCGGATGGCGGAGAGGGTACCGAAGCTGGCCAGGAACGCTGCAAAAGTCCCCACATTGGCAAAGTGAATTCAGAAGCTTTTCCCAAAACCCTCGGTTAAGAATTTCTTACAGCAAATTTGTTTCCAAACCAGAGTTTCAGACCATGGGCATCTGCATGTTGTGCTCTCTCTGCCCCACAGCAGCCATCATTTCTGTCTGGTTGTGTCTTAGGGTCATAGCTATTTACTCATTACTCTGCATTGTGATGGCATTTTCAGCGGCAGATTGCAGGGCAACAAGTTCACTGATCCTCCTAAACGCTATTTGTGGTAGGCAAAAATACCCCTTTGGGGGAATAGGAAGAAGAGAACAGGGGGCAATGACTTCTTTGAGGTCATTGCTGACTTACATGGGCACATAGGAGAAGCAGGAGTGCGGGGGCTGAGGGGTAGACACCACCCCTATAGAGTTAATGACAGAGGACAGCCAAGAATGAAACAGCTAGCCTTGCCTAGCCATTTGCTCCAAGTGCCCAGCACTGCTCCCAGCCTCAGCTGAAGGGCTGGGTTTGCTTTGAACAAATGGCAAGAGGACAAAAGGCTCATTTGTAGGAGATGAGTGTAATTCTGATTTCAGGTATGCTGGCGAAAGATGGGATTATTGTCCATGCTGTGTTTACCCTGTAGCACTCGAGCACTGGGTGACTAGTAAGGCTAAGAGCTTAGCAGAACCTAGAAAAGGGACTGTGTATTTATATTTAAAAAATAAATAACACTGTGCACAGTTAGTCTAGGAAAGATAAACATCTATGAAGGAACAGAAACCCTTATACTTCAGGACATAAGCCAGCTATTAGCTGTGGGGTGTCTTTTTGGGCAGGCTATTCCTTAATCCTCCTGTTTTCTCCAAACTCCATTAAAGTCAACAGGAGTGATGTGTGGAGGACAGAGAAAAGGGAATAGGGGTAGGGGGATGGGGTAATTGAAATAAGAACTGGGTGGGTTATATTTCTATTGGTGTTAGAGATTATTAGAAGCCATCGGTGATCGTTTCGAGAGAACAGGAAGGTGACCGAAGGGTGAATTAGGGAGAGACCGCTCATAGGCTGTATGCTTGTATTTTATATTCTGACACTGTCTAAGCTGCATCCACAAGTCTCTGCCCCAAATGCTTTTCCCCTCCTACATGGGCATTGTACGTACCAGTCTTCCAGGCATCTGGAGCCTGCAGGTTGGAGGTCTTCATGGCCCAGGATGCAAAGGCAACGAAGACCAGGCACATGTCCTTCTGCGTTAGTGCTAACTGGGGATGGGGCCTTGCTGCAGAGACAACAACACACACAGTCATGAAGCTGATATGAAATACTGGTGGTTGTGCTCTCCATCAGCCAGGGCAGATGAGTCTTTCTGGCATGCTGGGGCTTTTAAATTCATCTTCATTTCTTTTGCCCCCTCTCCTCTGACTAAGGCTTTCAAAAGGCAAGGGAGCTGCATGGATCTTTTTCTCTCCTCCGCGGTTTGGTTGTGGTCATGTTCATGGGGAAGAGGGGAGACCTAATCTGAGGTTATTTCATGTTGAGAAAATTGGTCCTTGTAATCTTTCATTTCATCCAGTTGTTTTTTTTTTTAAAGGCCTTGTGACAAATGGACTTGGGAGCTTGCAAGCAGCTTCCAATCAGTTCATCGAATCATAGAAGATGAGGGTTGGGAGGGATCTCAGGAGGTCACATCTAGTCCAGCCCCTACTCGAAGCAGGACCAGCCCTAACTAGATCAGTTCAGAGAAGGGAACCAGCTGTGGGCTAACAGAGTCACAGATGTGTCTGTCTGAGGTCCTTGCCCAGTCTCCTTTAATACATTATCCAACTGCCCCACAACTCCCCGCTTAGGGCTGTGCACCCCACCCCATTTTACAGGTGGGAAAACTGAGGATCAGAGAAGCTAAGTGACATGCCCAGGATGTCACAAGCAGTCTGTGACATGCATCCTAGCCTCCACCAAGTGCCTTAACATTGGGCCACCCACTCGGGAAGGAGATGGTCCGGTGAAGAGAGCTGGAGCTGGGGAGTGATGTACAGCCCAAAGCAAGTCTCTCAGAGCTGGTTTCACCATCTATAAAATAGGGTAGCAGTGATTCAGCTTTGTAAAGCTCTTTGAGATCAGTGGATGAACCACATCCTGCAAGAGCTAAGCCTTGTTGCTGTTAATTTTGTGAGAAACACAGCTCCCCCAGGGCCATTTCCGCTCCCTAAGTGCTCTCCAGGGCTTTCAGTAAGGGTCTCTGAGACTCTCCCTCCACTTCGCCTCTGCTGGAGGCCCAATCTAGCAACCTTCAAGGGGCTGTCACTAGCCGGCTTATTTTTGTGAGCTTGTTTATTTGATCAGGCCTTGAATTGAAGGAGGTTTATTAATTAGTTACCACCAAGATTAAGGGTCCCCCCCCTTCTTGTTCTCTGTGCAAATAAAGAGGAAGCAACTTTGCTGAGTCACTAAGTGATGGGACTCAGTATTAACTACGAGGCGCCAAGGCTCTAAGCTGGGTATATGCTTTTAAATAAACGAGATTGCAGTCCGAACGGTTCATATTTCCTCTCCTTTTATTTCCGTCCCCTCTCTCCTTCACCTGCCTGCCTTAATAAGCAAGGTCTGAGTCACCTCTGAGGAGGGAGCTTATTAAATTAATGCTAGTTCTCACATCTTCCTCATCTGTTCCAGCTAAAAAGCCTGCACATCTTTCCCATTGGGAGCTGGGGGAAGGGCCCAGTTTGCCTTTTATTTCCCTGCTAGCGCTGTACCCATTAACAACCCCGTCTGGCCAGCTAGACAATAGATTAGCAACCATCGCCCTGTCTCAGGGGTGCGTGTCCTTTGTATACAAGCCTTTCCGGCTGCTGCTATCTATATATAGAAAATTTGGGCTGCAAGGGACTTCAGGAGGTCACATCTAGTCCAACCCCCTGCTTAAAGCAAGACCGGCCCCAACTAGATCATGCCAGCCAAGGCTTTATCTATCCAGGTCTTAAAAACCTTCAAGGATGGAGACTCCACAACTTCTCTAGATAACCTGTTTCAGTGCTTTACTAGCTAGTGAGAAAATTTTTCCTAATATCTAATATCTAACCTAAACTTCCCTTCCTGCAACCTGAGACCATTGCTCCTTGTTTTGTCAGCAATACCCCAGCTACATGGTTCTCTGGTTTGGGCTACAGTATTGTCATGTGGAAAATTGGGATGAGGAACACCCCTGAAGCCAGTCCAGGGTTGAGTTTATATGTGCTCATTACTAGCAGGGTTCAAGTCTGGGTTTCTCAGCCTGTGTGAGGAAGGTGAAGTCTCATCCCCATCCTAAATTGCTATGTGGTTGGTGTGGGGAGGGCTCAGCCTCAGTCCCTGCGTGTGTGTGTTGTCAAGAGAGGCATCACAAGACAGCACTGTTACACACGGTCTTCCAAGCTCGCTGTCTTTTATGAGAAGGTGTTTGCTGCCTCGTGGTGGGGTTGATACAGTAGGTGCTGTGCAGAGAGGGCCGTGTGAGTGCAAGCAGCTTGTTCTTTGCTTTGGGCTTTGATAGGCATCTGCTTTGGAGGCAGGGCAGATCCCTGGCTACTGGGCCTTGGGGCTGGGCTAAGATTCATGGGAGAAGGTGTTGTCCGCATGAAGCTTGTGACCATCTCTGCTTCAGGACTGGTGTATTTGCATAAATCCAGAAAATTACTCACAGAATATACCCAGGCTTGATATCACGGGACTGCAGGAAAGTAGGGATGGAAGGGACCTCACAAGGTCATCTAGTCCAGCCCCCTGCTTGAAGCAAAGTCATCCCTGACAAAACCATCCCAGCCAAGTGTCTGTCTAACCTACTCCTGAAAAACTTCTCTAGGTGGCCTGTTCCAATGCTTGACTGCCCTTGCAGTCAGAAAATTCCTCCTAATTCCCAACCTAAATTTACTCTGTTCTGGTATGAGGCCATTGCTCCTAGTCCGGTCATGTCCATCCTTTTTTTTAAGTGCCCTTTGGGTATTTGAAGACTTATCAAATCTCCCCTCAGATATCACTGATTGTCTTCCATTGGGAAGCAAACTTGCAAGGCCAAGGCTTGCTCTGCAAAGGGGCAACACTGCTGTCAGCAGAAGAGGAAACCCAACAAAGCAGCCTGGTGTTGCAGCACTAAATTGTGTTTAGCAGTGAGGAACCAAATGCAAAATCCAACCATGGCAGGAAAACATGGCGACAGCTTGGTTTAAACCCAGCTGCATGTAACCAAGTTGTGTTTTAAGGAGGCTGAGGGACTTTTGGCTATAAGGGTACCCTCCAACATGACTGAAATTAAAGTGAGGATGGGACTTTTGACCAACTCAGGGCTGGCACAGCCCGGTTAGTGTGAGTCGTGCAAAATGAGGGGGGCACTGGCACTACCTCTGTGAAGCAGCACCTGGAAATGTAGGGTAATGATGATGATTTGGAGGGAATGGACATGTGGGGCTGGGTCTTGGCAATGGAGAAATGAGCACAGGACAAACTGATGGAGAAGGCGGTGCTCATTCTGGACAAGCAGCCCAGGGCAGTGGAGGTGAGGAGGCGCACTGGTTGTAGGCAGAGACACCGAGGAGCTCATGGGCAAGGGGCATTGGGCATGGTTGTGGGGCAGGACCCTGCGGGACATGGTGGGGTTTGCTTCCATGTGTAGCCAACCTGCCTGTGTGCAGAAAGGGGCACCCCTGGCCCAGGCATAGGGCAGGGGGAAGGGACATGCATATTCACAAGAATCAGGCATTTACCTGCAAGATCAAGGGTCTTCTCCAGCTCCTCTGGCATAGCCTGGCCTCTCCCCAGCAGCTGCAGTGGGAGCAGGGGCAAATTTTCCTGGGAGCTTCTCTCTGCTGGAGCCCCGGGGTCAGGGGGCCAGCCTCTGACCAGGTGCACCGGCTTCCCCAGGAGGGATTTCAAAGCCCTGATGGCTTTTCTGGCCTTGGAGTCTGACGCACGCAGGGACATCCCCTTCCAGCTCTTCCTTTCCCCAGCTTCATTGGCAAAGAAATGTTCATAAGCCTCAGGGACAGAGAAGACTGGGGCCTCCCCTGAGGCTTCCTCTGGGTCCCCCTCATCATCATGGGGTGATGCTTGGTCCCAGTTGATGCACCGCGCTGACTCCGAGGCTTCATCTTTGCTTTCCCACCCGCTGCTCCCGCTCCTGTCAGGGTCGGCGAAGAAGTACTCATACATCTCTGGCCCGTACATCTCGGGCACTGGCTGCTCCTGCTCCGAGGAGGCCGTGGGCATCCCCTCCCCTTCCTCACCCCAGTGGTAATCCCCTCTCTCCTGGCCCTCCATGTCGCAGAAGAAGTAGTCATAAATCTCCGGCCAGGTCAGGGCAGGCGCATTGCTCTCCCCAGAGTCCTCGGCTGCTGGACAAGGCACATGCTCCTCTCTCTCCATGACGGCACCCGAGGGCTCACTTTCACCAGCTTCCAGCCCTGCAGCTTGTGCTGGCCTCCTGGGCCTCACTGACTTCAGTCCTGCTGCAGGCTGCGCTGCAGACTGTGCTGCCCGCTGCACCCCCTGCCCCGAACCCTGCATTTCTGCCGTCGCGACACCATGGAGCAGGATCCTGCCTGTCCCTGCTTCCTCCTGGCTCCCAGGACCTGGTGTGTTCACCACCTCCTTCTCCTTTGTCTCTGGAAGTGGGACCGAGGGGGTTAAACCATCCTTGGTGGGACCCAGGCTGCCCTGTGCCTCGGTGCCAGAAGGCTCCTGGAGCAATGGTGTCGCCTCGGCTGCAGATGCTGCAAGGTGCTCGTGGCTCTTTCCCTGCCTCACCGG
>NW_005841914.1:535334-537376 GCF_000455745.1 Alligator sinensis
CCTCGGAGGTGTACGACCTCCTGGGAGTTGCTGGAGGACGGTGCATCAGGCCAGGCTCCCCCATGATCCAGACACTCCTCGGATGCTCTGGAGCACGTTGGCACTGGGGTCTCTGCAGCTGGGCTCTGGGGCATGTCGCTGTGCGGGTCCCATCGTGTGGACTCTGAGCAGAGGGGCCTGCTAGTGGTTTCTCCGCCTGGTGTGTCCGTGATCCATGCCAGGGGGCTCAGGTCTGCCATGTGAACAGGCTGCTGGGGCTTTGCCACCCCAGCATGGATGTGGGGCTGTTCTCCCTCTGGGTCGTGGGTGGCCCCCCGAGGCAGGTCCCTCGGTGCCTCTGCAGCCTGACCCCTCCTTTCAGCTCCTTCCCTTGCTGCTGGCAGAGCTGCTGCCCCTTCGCCTTCTGCTGCCTGGCTCGAAGCCTCATGCGGGATGCCTTGGGGCTGGAGCAGCTGTGCGGCAACATGGTTAGCTGCGCCAGGAGCTTCAGCTCCGGTAGGAGAGAGGAGCTGGCTTTCCTGGGCCCTCGGCATGGACACAGCGTGCCGGGGGCACCCGGGCTGGTTGCTTTCCCACAGAAACCTGCTGACCGAGCCCAGATCCGTCTCGTCCTCACTGCCTGACAAAACCTCCTCCGGGGCCAAATGCCCATGGACAGGCTGGGAGGGGAGGGCCTCTCTGGTGTCCCCGCTTGGGGGGTGGCTTCCTCTGCCCGGCAGAGGCGTACAGCACACCCTTATAGTGACTTGCTTGCTTGTGCCAGCTCCGCAGTCCGTGCTGGGCACAGTGTCCCCTTGCTCAATGTCACTGAGCCCTGGGTCGTCCGCCATGGCCAGGGCAGCCTGGATTAAGCTGCATTCTTCGGAGGCCAAGTAGAATTCTGCCCAGTCCCTGTCGTTCAGCTGGATGCTGTACTCGAAATTCTCCATCTCTGCCGTGACAGAGCAACAGGGCAGTAGTGAGACCGGGGGCACTGGCCGGGAAGGGAGAGGCCGAGGTGCTGCTCAGCCCATCTCCGAGCTCTTGGTGTGTTCAGTGAATCCCGTCTGCTTGGGTCCCTGCACTGCTGTCATCCGCATTCACTTCCAGTTGAAGTCAGTGCAGGGGAGGACATCTCTGGGCATAGTCAGCAGGACAGGCGTGTCTTATACAGACACCTCAGTCCATCCAAAAGCAGGGCAGGGCCACTTGGGATGCCCCTACACCTGTCTCCTATATGCACTAGACAGGTGCCTTCTACCTGCACATCCCAATGGGGGACAAGTGGCTTTAGCAGTGGCACGTGCCGCAATGAGCTACTGCCAAACAGACTTGAAGAAGCACTTTCTTGGTTAGTCTCTTAAATGGCATTGTGGCAGCTGAGGATTTCTCCTGCTGCACCTGAGTTAGGCTGGGGGGGCACCTTGCGGAGAGGAGAGATGCCTGGCTAGACGCTGGGGGCATGCAGAAATTAATCTGCTTTGCATCTAGCTTGGGTCTCTCGGTTCCTTCCACTGGGCAGCACATTGATTACACCTGATCTACTGTCCGTCCAGGATCAGCCTCTGCTACTGAACCTGGTGCTGATGGTACCTGATACTCTCCCCCCCTGCACATTGTAAGCCAACTAGAACTCCTCAGCACTTCCCCTCAACCTCCATTTACACCATGGGAGATCTGGCCCCTGGAGCTGCCTGCATCTTCCTGCTTGGCACGACAAGGTGCCAAAAACGTGACTCCAAACACAGCTCGAACAGCAGAGGCTTTGCAAAACCACAAGTCGCCTCCCCAGTCCTGCCCTGATCCTTTGTCAAGCCTTTCACACCAAGCCTCTGGGAAATCTGGCCGGGCGGGCGTGAGGAAGCAGCAGCCGGGATGCAGAGCCTGCAGACCGTCCTACCTTGGAAGCGATTGTTGCTGAGGACTGGGCCATGCAGAGAGCAGTGCAGCAAAGTCCCCCCGGCACGACATGGTGCTGTCCTCTAGATGAGGGCATGGTGAGCCAAGCCTTCAGCGAGGCCCCATTCACAGGCCCAAAATAGCCTCCCCCCCTGCCTGTCATA
>NW_005841914.1:537423-595808 GCF_000455745.1 Alligator sinensis
TCCTGCTGACCTGTGGGGCTCATTTCAGCTCTGGATTTGGAGCATGACTGGGATGATGGGCAGTGGGCCAGGAAGGGGTGGATGCAAGGTCCAGGAGAGAGCTTGCTGCCCCAAGCTCCACACAGAAGCCCCAGAGCACGGATAGGAGTTTCCCAGGATGCCAACCCCTGCCCTGTAAAGCAACAGGCAGCAGCTGGGCACCTGTCCGAGGCAAACAGCACAGTGAGTTGTTAAGAGGAGACATTTCTAGGAGAGCTGTCATGGAGCCTTCCTGCTCTGGGGTGTAATGTCCCCATCTATGGGGCCTTTCTGAGGTGCTTGCTGCTATTGAAGAGCAAAGCTTGACCTCAGCAAGTGACTCTGGGGGTTAGGGATGACTCCCTCCAACAGTAGCATCACATAAAGGGGCACACAATGGCAGCGTCCCCTGGTTCTCTGGAGTGTGTGGCATTGGGTGCTGACAGAGATGATGCTGGACTGCGGCAGTGGTCACAAAGCAGGGCAGTGGCAGTGCCAACAGGTCTTCTGATGCCCAGTGCCTTCTCCTCCCTACCACTTCCTACCATTCCTGCAACAAATGCATGGCAGGAGATGCCAGAGATGCCCAGACTGACTCTGCATGCTCCATGCCCCAGTGGCCCAGGACTCATGCACAATTTGGTCCCTGGTCCCCTGGCCAGAAGAAACACTGCCCTGGCTGCTGGAAGGATGCTTGGTTTGATTGGAAGAAGGCCAGGGGAACGCCGTGCTGGAAGAATGCTGCATGATATGGACACAGTCCCTGGCTCTGAAGTCCCTAAGAAATGGCTCACAAGCCATATATGCCATGATCCTAGGCTGCCTGGGGCAGATAAAGAAACTGGACTCCAACCTGCAGGAAAAGCTCAGCTGGCTGCTCCTTTTCTGGAAATTTGGCACAGGGAAGAGTCTCCCTCTTGCGGCTGAATGCAATTGCTACAGGCACAGGGAGCCCAGAGGCGGTGCGTTCGCGTGAGTCTGGACTTGCTGCTCAGCACTGGGCAAACACTGACCACAGCTCTCTTCCTCCACTGCCCTGAGGGCTGGCACGTGCTGGGGGGTTTGTCAAGCCAAGAGCATGTGGGAGAAAGTGGGTCTGATGTCTCTTCCCATCTCATTTTTATCAGGCTACATCCTCCCTCCCGCCCCCACTCGCGTGGACGCAGAAGGGAAACGACTGGCTTCCTTTCCTTGGCTGCAGCCAGCTTCCTTCCTTCAACTCCCGCAGCCCGGGGTTGAGTCAGCGAACCCTTCAGACCGTGCCTTGCAAACCACAGCACAGGACATAAAAGAGCCAGGCTCAGCGAGACGGAAGCGAAAGCCAAAAGCGGGCTGGCAGGCCGCATTATCAGTGTCACACTGAAAACCGACGCCGGGGCAGCCGCACGCCAAACCCGACAGGAACTGCACACCCCAGCGCGTCTCCCACCCGGGGCTCCGAGACGCAAACAAGTCTCGGCTCAAGAAGCATCCAAGTATGTATTTAGCTGTCCGGGGTTGAGCCCACACACCGTCCTGGGGGAAATGACGCATCTGTTAGCACTTCTTTGGTTTCCTCCAGCCTGACCATAAAAGAATAGCAGAGGACTTCAAGGACAAGACTCCCCAACGTGCTGCTGCCCATAGCCACATGCCGGCTGCAGAGAGGGCGTTGTGTGGCTTATGAAGGCAGTCCAGCAGCTCTAGCCATGAGGGGATATCATATTGCCTTGCGGTGGGTGGGATGCGGTGCTGTCCTTTCTGAAGCAGACAGTTCTTCCAGGCTGGGTAGGTCACCCATCAGACTAGGGCGACCTCTGCTTAGCAGCGGGTTTTACTCTTACATGGGCCCCAGGCAGAGGTTCAGTTTTACTACCTAGCACATGCAACTGCAGAACCACAGTGCAATCTCCAGCCAGCTCCCGGCCCCATGCGGGCACAGGTTTTTCACTGCCCCTGCATGGACTGTGCTGAAACAGCCAGACCACTGTAGGTAACCAGCAAGCAATGCACTTAGTGCTAGCTAGCGAGTGCCACCTGCTGAGAAAAGAGTGGTCCTGTTTCTCTCTCTCTGCCATGGAGCCCGACCTCTGCTGAGCATGGAGACTTTGGTGTTAAGGACATTTGTATAAATAGCTATCACATAAACATGTCATTAGAGATGGGACTGAAATAAAACCACAGACCAGGGCGCTCTGAGCCAGACCCTGGGGAAAGCAACATGGGACAAAGAATAGGAATGTAGGACACACCGATGCATTTTTGCAAGGAGACTGTGCTGTGGGCACCCTTCCTCGTGGGTGGAAGATGGGCCTGGGG
The DNA here is from genome assembly GCF_000455745.1 of Alligator sinensis. Classification (NCBI taxonomy): domain Eukaryota; kingdom Metazoa; phylum Chordata; order Crocodylia; family Alligatoridae; genus Alligator; species Alligator sinensis. The sequence goes on from NW_005841914.1 coordinate 539,740, forward strand.
GATTTCAGGCTTGCAAAACCTTTTGTTTGCCCCTGGTGCAAATGTATTTCAAATGTAGAAGGGAGGGGAAAGGCCACCAGACAGCTGCTGAATGTGATTTCTAAGCAACCCTGAGCAATGGTTTTCAAAATGAGCTGTATTGGAGAGCAGCGCCTGGGCTCAGGAGGTTGGGAGCAGTGAGAACCAGAACTTGGTAGCCAAAGCTGCTGAGGATTTAGTATTCAAGCAAAGACGGAGGCAAACTGTGAAAGTGGGGTCTCTTTAGGCAGCCTCCCCTCCACACACTGATCTAGGGCTGGCTCAAAAGGGCTGCAGTGCGGGGAAGGGGGTTAATGGATTTGCAGTGCAAAGGATGAGACAGACCCATGTCCACATCTCCTAGAACTGACGTGCTACCGGGGCTGGGAAATGCTGACCTGACAGTGCCCTGCCTAACGGCACGCAGGATGCCCTCTACATCTTGCCTTAGGCCAGTGCTCCCAGTGCTGCTGTGTCTGTGTGCCTGCCTTTGCATTTACGTGTTCCTGTCATCCATCCGCCATGAAAATGTAACGCCCCGACTGCCATCAGCTCCCTCTTGACTTTGACTAGATTTTTATTCTCAAAAAAGCACAGGTTGCAACAGAGCCATCCATTTGATGGCTGCACTGGCTTTGGGAATATTTCTGGGCAAGCCTTCTTCTATCCTGCCTACATGCAGCAGTGAAGACTCAAGAGAGCCGCATCCCACAGGGATCAGGGTATGGCTTTCCTCTGGGTCTCAGCTGAACTTCTTCTCTCAAAGAAGCCTTTTTTTTTTTTTGGATGGCTGCAGGGATTAAACCTGTGGCCCCTGTAGCTCAGACCTTGAAACCTTGGCAGCTTTTCAGCCACAGAGCTTATTGGCTCAAATCAAGCGTAGTCTATGCTTACCTGGCAAGGGAAACACCGTGACCATGGAGGTGGTCTTCCTAGTTGCACCGCTGTCCTGGCACGGGGATAGTACCTGCCAAGGTAATGTATAGTAAACCTCCCACTTAGCTGCTGGAGTGAGATGGTCTTGGCTTTAAGCCCACTTTATGGAAATGGGAGACTCCTCCCTGGCTTGCCCCTGGGACCTTACAGCTGAGGGCTAGCAAAACTTAGGGGCCTCCGGGCTTGGGCCTGCAAGTAGGATGCTCACCTAAGGTTTTCGAAACATCTGAAGCCCCAGATGTGGGTGGAGGATGTTTGCTGGTAGTAGGGCCACTTATGGTTCTGGGCTGACTCACAGATTTGGAATTTTATTTGGCAAATTTGGCTTTGAATACAGAATATTAACCCCCCTCCAAAAAAAACCCCTCCCCAGCTGGGAGCTCCAATGCGGCCAGACCTTCGGCGGCTCTGACACCGCGCTGGATCTGAATCCCATGCTGTCTAGCAGGTTAAATGTGCACTGAAACTCCAAGTGAAGTGAGCTGAAACCACCCATCTGGTTTTGCTTGTTTGGGGGAAGGTGGGTCACTGGGAAAGATCACCCCTAACCACAGAGGTTTGTATTGTTTCTGCCCAGATCCATCAACCGGCTCTATCTTCACTTGACATTCAGTCCCCGAGCTCTCTTAACATTCAGACCCACGTTCCCTGACAAGTCTGCAGTGGGCTTGCACAAAGGTCAGCCCCAGCTGACTTGAAACGCAGCCCAGACTTGCCTGACACACAGCCAACTTCTTCCGACAGGCTTGCAAACCTGGCCCGAGTTTCGGGTTGCTAATCCAAATCTCGCTGGGTTTCAAGTTTCCTTGCAAGGCTTTGGCTCTGCTCTTCCCATAAGTGCAGCCTCGGGCTGTGTTTGGGTCGATTGGCTGGACCCTGCTATGGCAAGCAGAAAATCCCTGGCTCCCAGGAGCAGCGGAGGATGAATTGGGACAGGCAGGCCACACTGAGAGGTCAGGCTTCTCGGTCTATGCCTTAAATGCAGAGTCCATTGAGGAGCAGTTCCTAGGGAGCTCTGGTATTCTTGTCCCCTGGATCCCTCCGTCATAGATGAACTTATTCTGATCCAGGAGAGCAAAGGGGCCCGAGGGACCTTGGCTTTTTCTCCACTGCTCACGGTGGGACAAACTAATTGCAGTGCTCCTGCTAAATTTTCAAGCTGCCGGCTGCTGGGAAGGTGCAGACAGAAGTTCATGGGGTGAAACCCTGGCCCTGCGAGATGGACGGGTGTTTCACGGCTAACTTGAACATCTTTCCCTCATGCAATTGATTTCCACTAGGTGTCACTTAAGGCCAAAAAGTTAGCATGTTCCACACGGGTGATTTATTTAACTCCCCTCCCCTCGATTATGGATCTTATCCCGCTCCCCAAGAGAGGGGATAAGTGGCCACAGGTGTTTGGCTCTTGGGCTCTTTTCCATCCCTGGCTTGTATTGTTCACACCTGATGATATGCCAGGCTTTTCCAGCTTGTCAAAATTGTTTTGTGGGAGAAAGTAACATCCCAAGCTGTTATTCTTTAAGAGGAGTTTGTGATGCTCCTTTGTAAGGTCACGGGGAGTCATTTAACAGCAAGGTTATGGTTTTTTCTTGATAATGTTAGTGTGTGGCTCTAAGCACTTTGGGGTAGGACCCCTCTTTTTGTTTTGTATTTGTACAGCACCTAGCGCTGTGGGGGGCTGGCTGGGATTGGGGCTGCTGGGTGCTACTTGCCCACAAAAAGACAGCGATAGCAACAGAGAACAGGGATCAAAGTACATGGAGGGATCAGGGCTGTTTGCATCAGATAACCTTAGCACATCAGAGCTAAAGTGCTTGGGCTCCTGCAGGGCAGAGACTCTACTGATGCCTCCTAAAACTTGCCTCAAGTGCCATGCTGTAGCAGGTCTTCCAGGCCAGGCCTGAGTCTGGGATGCCACCGGCCCATTCTTTTGGCAAGTCCATGGATCACCCCAGAGCCCTGCTGGGCAGATCTCCTTGACACCACCCCCGGGCATTTGTTCGGGCCCTGCCTGCAAGGCTCCATTTTATTCTTTAAAGACAAAACCAAGAGCAGTACACAGCTTTGCCTTGACCCAAGCCTGCTGCAGGAGACCAGATCCATGTGTCCTCATGCCTGTCCCACCTGCCCTGTCTCAGTGCTGGCTGCAAGAGCCACCCTCTTGCCTGCTAGTCTTTGCAGCTGAGACACTATGCACCCCCTTGTTCAGTGTCCTTCATGCTGCAGAGGTGGCTGCATTTTGTGTGTGTGTGTGTGTGTGGTTCAGGCTGTGCATGCGGTGTCTGTAATGCATACTTGTCTGGCCCATGGGTTACAGCGCTAGATTCCTTTTATCGGAAGAAGCCCGGGCATGTTTCTCAGTCCTGTGATATAGGTATGCATCAGGGTGAAACCCAGGCGGCACAGGAGGCCGAATCCCAAGTTTAGTCACCTTGGTGGGGAAGGGCGTGCTCTCGGCGCTCCATCCGCTCCCGTCGGCTCTGGGGATTCCTCCCCTATGGGTATTGCTGGGAGGGTTGGCGGAGAGATCAGAGGAACATGCTGGCTCCAATCCAGCCAGTTGTGTTCAGGCCTCATTGTCACACTTGGTTGTGCTCAGTGGAAACCATGTTGGAGCCAGCAACCTAGCAGGCCATCACACTGCTCTTCTCTCTCAGTCGGGATCTCTGTTCTTCCTTCTGCCTTCCTTTTGCTGCCCTCAGCCACTTGCCTGGGCCACACTGTCACATCTCCCCTTCTAGCTCCTAAAAGAGTCAGCACTGAAATGAGTGCTGAGTTTTGGGGCCGATACCCCATCAGGTGAGTGGGCTGAATGCAAGTTCATATCCTCACTCTTGTCAGGCTCTCTGGACTGGGACATAAGCACCTCCATTCCTCCTAATTCACATAGGGGACCTTTGCTTGCAAGCAGGATTAGATGCTTGTTTTTGTCCTTATCTTTTTTTTTTAACATACAGTTTGGGCGATCTGGATGTGACCCTGGGCCATGTAAACACATGGATCGAGTTGGATCCAGCTCACATGTGACACCCCCAGCACAGACAGCGTGTGCGCTACTGCCGTGCGCCAGCAGCAGCTCTCGTCATTCTGCCACGAGTCTGGTCGATCTGTTCCTCTTCACAAAGCTCCCGGATTGCTGCAATTAGAGGAAAATCTCAGCTCTCATGTTTTTTTTAGCAGGAGCGAGTTTCTATCCCTCAGGGCTGCAGAGAAAATCTTGGGGCGGGGGGTGGGTGGAAAAGTGCCACCAAGCATAACCTTCAAAGGCTCCAATACAAGAAGACAGACGGAAAGGAACTCCCAGTGCATTTTACTGAATCTCTTGAGTTTTAAGTCAGGGTCCTGCCATCCGTCTGTGCAGGGTGGCCTGTGCTGAGCCTGCGTTACACACTTGCTGCTCGACAGGTCTGAACGTCTTTGTGGCTCCATCCAAGTGGGCAGAAGTCATGGCCCTTGCCAGAGGGAGCTGCATGTGTAAGGTGGAGAGAGGAGCAGGGGTGGCTGCTTCCTCGAGGGAATGGAGATGGGCATGCATGAGAGTTGGGACCCGGGAGGTTTGGAGGGAAGCGCTTGTGTGCACGCTTCTCCTAATTTCCATTTTCCCCTTCCTGCCATGAGGTGTGAGAGGTGGCAGAGTGGGGGGCAATGCCAGGAGGTGAGTTTATGGTTTGCAAGGATGCTCCAGATGCTGGGGGAAGGGAAGAGCTGTTGGATGAGGCAGGGAGGGCAGGGGAAGGAGGGAGACCGGGGCGTGTCAGGAGTGAACTCCTTGCACCGCTCACCTCCTGGTGCTGAGGCTGGTGGGCTGGGGACCCTGGCTGCCTTTGTGCCCTGTTTGAGCCGCTGATTCACGTAGTTCTTGGCTGAAACAGCCTGACCCCTTCCCCGCCCCAAACACAAGCTGCTCCACATCCGCAGGATTCAATTAGTCCTTGAAGTCCCAGTAGCTGGCCCCCTCTCCACCGGCCCTGCCAAGCAGAATCGCATTCCCAGCTGAACCGGGCAGCCGGGATGTGTTATTCTAAGTCTGGGCGGATCTGCCGCTGCGCCAATCTCGGCCCACCCACTGTCAGCAGCTTCAAAGAGCAGGGGAGAGGTCAGGTTGCAGGCACAACAGACACCGGTAGCTCCCTCTGCACCTCCGCCTGCCTCCTCCTTCCCCAGGGCCAAAGGGTGCAGCAACAGAGATGAGGTCTGGAGAGCCTGCAGTCTGCAGAAGTCCAATCTGCCTCCAATTCAGTCAGCTGAGCACCGGACCCTTGCAGTGCTGGGGGCGCACGCTCATCCTGGCCACTAAAGGGAACGGTTTCTACCCATAGGATCCCCTTTTAAAAAGCACTTATGGTTGCTTCTGTGCTGCCAAACACAGCGCAGTGCCACATAGAGGTAACAGAGCCACCTGCAAAAGAGCTCATGCGGGGGCTGGCAGCAGTACATCCATGTTTAGGACCAGCTTGGGTACTTTGGCATGGGGGCCACATACCTGAAGTGACTCAAGAGCCCGCATTCAATTTTCAAAGGGGCCAAAACCTTCTAAAAGCCAAAGGGTTTGACAGGCCTAAGTCACCTTTGAAAAAATAGCAGTTGGGGTCCTAAATCACAATAAAAATGTCACCTTCGGTCTCCATGGAGTTAATCTCCGACCATATTTTTTTCTGAAAGAGCTGATACGTTTCCTTATTTTGGAACACAAAAGCCCTCCTGAGAATCACAGCCAAGAGAATCGCAACAAATGGCCCTTATCTCCTTAGGTTGGAGATTATTAGGGAGGTTTAGGAGGTAAAACTAGGATTAGAATTGGGCCAATACCAAAACAATATTCCTCGATTATTCACTTGAATGCCTCAGGTCTTCTGTATACTTGGAATTCAGCCAGCAATGGGTGTAGTGCATCAGTGCAAAGCCCAGGCACAGACAAAGAAACTATTATTATTGACATGCCAGTACCACCTAGAGCTCTCAGCTGAGATCAGGGCCTATTTCCCACTGCGTGTTGCTCAGACACATAGCCAGAGACAGTCCCTGCTCTGAGGATTGTCCAGAGACACACACGGAGGATGGGAGGAGAAAGAGAAGCACCGAGAGGGGATATGATTTGCCTCTGGCTGTGGAATAAATGGGTGATGGTGCCAGGCTTCGAATTTGGATCTTCCAACTCCTTATCTGATGCTTAAACCATGAGATGGTGCATTTTGCAGCTACAGCCTCAGTCATGGCTGTAAGGATTTGCACAATATTTTTGTGCTTATTCGAATCAGTGGGTGTTCACCGGTGAAATACCTTTTGCATTCGTCCAGTCAGGGAGCAAAAACAACACTGATTTATCTGGCTGGTCAGAACTGTTCAGTGATACAGCAGCAGCAGCAAGTCACAGAGAGCGGCTCGCTTTTCCATCTGATCACAGTAACACTGGGAGAAAGGGGGGAAGAGTGTGGTCAGGAACTTTTTGGTATACCAACAAATAAAGGTGAGGAGGATGTGGTCTGGTTCCAACTCCGTCAGAAGGAAAAGAAGCTCTGGATAAATGATATATTGGAAAATCGTTGCTAATTTCATCTTATTATTGCACTTTGCAACGTGGCATGGGCTCAGCACTTCAGATCCTGAGTTGTTTCCAAGCATGCCCAAAATGTAAGGGGGTTGAGAGATTCAAGCCCCAAAGACACACAGGCAGAGAGGTGCCAAACGGAAGAGAATTTGCTTCTGTTTGGAACTAGGTAGCGTAGACCAAACACTAGAAACGGTGATGGGGAATAATGTTGTTCTGGCCAAGGGCTCTTGGTGGAAAGGACTTTCCAGCTCTAACGGTGTAGCCAGGCCATCTGTTTTGCTGAGAAACATGACATTTCGTGCTGTTCAAACATGGCTCTGTCTCGCAGTGCAGAAAGGGCCTAACCATGGGCCTCACACCTTGGTTGCTCTCACAGCCCAGGTGACAGGTCCACGACAATGGCTTAGGTGTTCAAGTTAAGGTAAGAGACAGCTTGGGTGTGAGTGAACTAGTTTGTCTCCTTGGTTAACTGGGTTTGGCTGCTCCCACCTACAGCGGCCTAGTAGGGTAAGGGGGATGCTTGCAGAACTGGGCAAGACACCTCATTTCTTGCTTTCTTCCATCTCCTTTGCTACCCTCTGGTTGCTCCATCAATCACTAGCTTATTTTCATAGATCATAGATGTTTGCGTCGGAAGGGACCTATTAGATCATCGAGTCTGACCCCCTGCCCCTGGCAGGAATGAGTGCTAGGGTCAGATGACCCCTGCCAGGTGTTTGTCCAAGCTCCTCTTAAATACCTCCAAGGAAGGGGATCACACCACCTCTGATGGAGGGAAATTCCCCTGCTCTGTATGGAAAGGCCCCGTACATAACCATCATGGCATTGTTTAATCACAGCCCTTCCCTGTTCCATGATCTGTCAGAAGATGCAGTCAGGAGCTCGTAGTCAACAGGCCCTTATGCAAAATGCCACTGAAACCGATGCCCGTTTGCTGGCAATCTCAGGAGAAGCAAAGGAATGAACGGACCATGGAGACTAATCTTTTCATCCCTTGTGCTGATCCCTCCAGGTCCAGATTGGCAGAGCCTGCACACTGCTGCTCATGCCAGCTCGAAACCTGTTCTGTGCCAGAAGTCTTCTGGGTCACCAACCTGGCACCCCCTTGGCAGCACTGGGCTTGCTTTGTATCTGCACAGTCCCATCCACACATGCATACACCCGTTTACCTCAAAGCCTCTGGTTCATGAGCCCAAAATGCCTTCACCCTATGCACACACATGGAGGATGCACAAACTGCTGGCTGCAGATCAATCCTCCTGTGCGCCGGACCAAACAAACCATTTCTCTTTATCAAGCTATTGTCTTTTGAGGAAATGCCATTGTTTCATTCTTTGAAACAAAGCTTGAGCAAAGCCCCTTCTGAAGCAGCAGTTTCATCCCATCTTCCTGCATCCCCCCCGAACTTTCAGCCTTGTGAGGACGCCCTGGCCAAGATGGGAGCCTCTTGCGACTAAATGCAAACTCTTTCCTTTCCCTTTAAGGGAAGAAAGCACATGGATGCAGTTTGCATTTGTATTTGCATGTCAAGGATACTAGCTTCCCTGTTTTACAGGATATTCAAGTGTCTTCTGAGCCACTCATCTCCTGCCCACTCTGCAAAAATCCTGGTGGTCAGAGACTCGTTCTCAAAAGCTGTTTTGGGTGGTGATGTCTTGCTGCCAAATGCCAGCTCCGGCGGATGGGGAAGACTGTTTATCAGCCTCAGCCGTGCTTGTTGCTAGCAAAAACACAGAGAGGCAATTGTTGTGTGGTTGGGGCATGGGACTGTGACTCAGAGCTGGGATGGACTCCCAGCCCTGCCACCAACTTCCTGTGTGACCTGGTACAAGTCACTTAATGTCTCTGAGCTTCGGTTTGCCCTCGGTGACACTGGGACGCGATGCCTTCTTTTGTTTGTGTGAGGTCTTTGAGGCATGGGCTGGCGCAGGGCACAGCTGCCTTGACTGGGACGTCTGGGCACAACCAAAACATTCATGCTAACCCAAATCACAACCCGCATGCACTGTGCTGACAATTCCTGTGTTATCTGGAGCTGGTAACAATTTATCCCAAAGCACTGAGTTAGCAGCTGGGACAACGCTGCAGAGATTGGGATGACTGTGAGGACGAGGCCAGGTACCAGAATTATGGCTGGGGAGAGCTGAGAGGTTGAGAATGGGCAGGTTTATCCCTTCGTTTCCTGTAGCAGCTTGTAGGCTTCGCTGTTGCTTTGGTTGCTAGGAGGATCACCGGTGCACAGCCCTCATCACGCCGGTTCAGACCTGTCTGCAACCAGAACCCTGACCCTGGCAATCCTGCTACCTGCCTGCTCAGAGCAGGGCAGAAAGGCCCATTTCAGGCACTGGACCCGGTGCACAAAATTCCCCTAGGGCTTAAGTGAAAAGAAAAGAGAGAGTGGGAGTGGGGAAGCCTTGACCCTTCCCTGAATGCCTGACCTGATGGACATGCACAGAGCTGCACTCCTGGCTTTTGCAAATGAAAGAGCCAACCACACCTGCACACTCAGTACCCGTGGCCCTCATCCAGCAGGCTTTTCCTTCTCCCCACCCTTGCTAAAGTGCAATAGGAAAATATCAGCGTGCTCAGCCCTGCTGGAGTGGACAGAGCTACCTATTTGGCTAGGGAGCCTTGGCCTGGCTAATCAGCCTGGCAGCAGGGCAGCCGGAGGTAATTGCCCAGGTTGCAGCCTGGCGCTGGGGGAGCGGACGGCAGGTTGGTTGCAGTCGGCGGCTGAAACACGTCAGTCAGCGGTGACTGTTTTAATGCCCCTTTTTATGTCTCCCCTTGGGGGTCGCGGCTCCGAACGTCCCCGTGCGGGTCCGGTGCGCCCCTCTTCTGGCACCTTAACAAGCAGCAGCTGTGGGAGTCAGATAGCAGGAGGGAAGAAAAAGCCCCTCGCACTAATTAAAGGTCACAGGGCCATTCGGGAGACTTCCCAATTACCTCGTGAAGAGTGTCGCTAATGTGAGATAATGATGTCATACGGCCACTAATGAGGCAGGTTAGCCAAACCCCGGGACCCCCTGTGGCCTTCTCTCCCCAAGAGGAGGTATCACCAGCAGACAAGCAGGAGATAAAATGGTCCCTCTTCTGTCCCTTCCCTGCCCCGCACCCCCTCCTTCTCTAATGATGGGGGCCAGTGTTGGACAATGGAGAGAAGACAAGGGGGAAAGCAGAGAGGCTGTGCTGGTCTGTGAGGCTTTTTTGAGGAGACATTTCCAGAAGTCCCACTCTGCTCCTGCTCTCTGAACAACTCCTGCAAGCAAAGGCAACAGGATATTGTTAAATCTGCCCCCTGCCCCTGTGCTGGTTACTACCTAATGGGCCTGGATTGGGTCATCTGCTGCTAAAAAACCTGCCCCTGGACCGCTAGCATGGAGCTCTCAACCCTTTTCCCCCCATCCCCCTCCATGTAGCACATCTTGGGATGAGCCCATTTCTAAGGAGAGATGCACAGTCAGCCTTGGTCTCATTTAGCACGGGTCACATGTCTCTTTAGTGGTGGGCAACACAGCCTCTCTACTGCTGTATCAGGATGGGCAGGGGGCTCTCCTGGGAGGAAGGCTGCCGTCTTGGGAGCATCCTGGTCTTCATCTCCCCTCTAGATACCCGCCACCCCCGTCTCCGTCACCGGGATCTGCTCTGTGAAAAGTTGATTTGTCTGGTAAAACTTTGACTAAAGCAGCCATGCAGGGGTCTTGGGTCAATATTGGTTTTGGGGACAGCTGGAAAAAATGTTGAAATGTTCAATTCTCTTTGCCCTCTGCTGTGCTGTTTGTCTCCGGCCTCAATGCCTGGGCAGTCTATTAGTGTAAACACCTCTTTGTCTTACAGCTCAGGCACCAGGCAGGAGGTAAAGAGACAAAACGCTGTAACAGAGATTAAAGTAAGCCCACAAAATGGAAAAAAGCCACAGGGTCCCAAACTCCCTGAATGGGGAGAAGGGAGCTGGGAGGTGGGGAGGGGAAGGGAAGGGAAGGGAAGAAGCCACAGAACTATAACAAAAGATACTTAAATCTAAAGTCCAGAGAGCAGGGAAGTTACACATCAAGGAAAAAGCAAAAGCAGTGGAAAGGAGGGCTGGATAGCTCCAGGGGATTGTACAGACAGTCTTTCCCCTCTCAGTCATCCAGCTGTGGTCCTGATGCACAGTACCGCAGCAATCCTGTCTTTGCTGGGCATTCGTGCCATAAAGCATGATGCCCCACATAAGGGGTAAGTTCTCTGGGGCTCCCAGGTATATAGCTTGTACCAGGTTGGTCTAAAAGAGCAGAAGCAGGCAAAACTCTTGTGCTAGAAGTGATATCCCAGAGTTTCAGTGTGAACAGGCTGCTGCAGAAGTGATGTGCAGTGGGTGGAGGGGACTTGGACCCTCCACCCCCAAGACCCCCATGCTACTCTTAGGAGGCAGCAAGAAGCCGCCACTCCCAACAATTCTCACTAGCTCCCCCTCTAGCTTTCCCTTTTGCCTCTCTGGCTACTCACTCAGCCCTTGGCGGCTTTTGGAGTGGCAATGCGCTGCATCCCCTATGTCAAGCCACGCTGAGCAACCCTGTTTCTTGGAGGCCATTTTGCCTTCCCATCTCATTTTGCTTCTAGCTCAAGCAGCTATTTCTAATGGACTCCATGGTCATGAAAAACAGAGGCAGAGGGGAACCAAGGCTGATAGAGATGCAGTTGTTTGTGCATTGAATCTCAACAGTGGGCAGAGCTATTGGCATGGACTGGAGTGAAACTAAGTCTGAACCTCCTGCTTGGGAAAGAAGAATCAGCGGTGGCTGCAAAGGGTGGTTCACCCCAGGCGGTTGAGAGACCTGCCACCTCTTGCAGCCGTATGGAGAAGATGCTCTTTGATCTTGCAGAATTTCAATACTTGGAAAAATCCAGTGCTGCCTGGGGAATTGCTGGGTAATGGGACTGCATCCCGTGCTACCCCCGGGAGAGCTAAGCCACCCCCGCGCAACCCTTCTTTGCTCCCCCCAGCCGCAAGCAGACACACAAAAGATGAGCCACAGCTTTCGGAGCAGAAGCTGCCAACTGCAATTCGTCAGGCAGTGAGAACCGCCAGCACATGACTGGAAGTGGAAGCGTGTCTCGGGGGGAGGCAGGGGTGGAGAGCAGGAAGCCCGGAGCTTTACCAGGAAGACTGAGCCTGAAGTGTTTGGGTTATTATCTCCTGCTTTCATGCCTCCCACGTTCTGCAAAGGAACAAGGTTGTCGGGACGAAGCAATGAGGCGGGGGAGAGAGCAGTGGGAGGAGATGAAAAGAATAAAGGCGGTGAGAGGAGGAGAGGGTGGGAACCTGGAGTCATGCGGCCTCCTCTACACTAAGAAGGGTGCGTGCCAGGACCAGCCAGCCTCCCTGGGGAGGTGCCTGTGAGACTGGCGCAGCTCTTCTGCCTGTATAGCTTGTATGAATTCCTTTAAGCCAGGGGTATCAAATGTGCGGTCCGTGGACCAGATCTGGCCCATGGAGCTGTATGATGTGGTCTGTGGGTCTTGGACTGACATGCAGTATATTGGGTACGGGCTGAACTTCGCACCATGGGCAAAGGGGGCCGGCATGCGGCACATACTGCGTGCAGTGCCCTGCTGGACTGTGCCTGTGTGCTGGCTCTGGCACGGCCCAGTCTGGCCTGCAGACTGACTCAGAGACACCCTCATCCGGGCCACGGGGCTGGATGAGTTTGACACCCCTGCTCTAAACTAAGAAGTCTTTTTGCCAGCATAAGTGCACCTGTACTAGGGTTTTTGCTGGCCAAGCCTTGTCAATAGGGGTGTGTGGGGGAGGTTGGGTTTTTTTTTTTACACTGCTAACACAGCCCTGACTGCAAAGCTTTCATGTCTGGTCCAGGCCTCAGGGGAGGAAAGAGAGGGGGAGAAGTTAGATAGTCATTCATGTGTGCAAGGTGTTCAGATACTATGCTGGGAGGAGGATCGATTCCAGCATAGCTTAGTGATGGGAACACTGCGCCAGGACTGGGGAGAGCTCGGCTGTGGCTCTCCCTTTGTTACTAGTCTGCTGGGTGACCCTGGGCAAATGGCTACACCCACCTGCCCCTGGTTTCCCTGTTGGTAAAATGGGAATGGTAGTACTGAGCTGCTGGCAGGGGAGATACCATAGTCATGTTTTTTGATCCAGGTGGTTTTACTGATTTGGCAGGGGAGAGATCCCCTCCTTTTCGGGCTTGAATGACTTGGTATAATTGAGAGTGGAGACCTGCCCATTGCACTGCAGGCAGGTCTCCCCTACAAGATTCATAGATTCATAGACATTAGGGGCTGGAACGGACCTCGCAAGATCATCGAGTCCAGCCCCCCTGCCATAGGCAGGAAGTCTGCTGGGGTCAAATGACCCCGCAAGTTAAGCATCCAAATGCCATTTAATGAGGCCAGAGTAGGTGCTTGCACCACCCCTGGGGGAGTCTGTTCCAAACCCTGGACACTTGGACTGTAAAGAAATGTTTCCTTATGTCCAGTCTAAATCGGCCTTCCAAAAGTTTGTTGCTGTTAGATCTTGCTATCCTTTGGGGAGCCCTGGTGAACAACTGTTTTCCCACATCCCTTATGTACTTATAGGCAGCCACCAAGTCCCCCCTGAGCCTTCTCTTTTCCAGGCTGAAGAGTCCCATGTCCCTCAGCCTTTCCTTGTAAGGTTTGCTCTCTGGCCTTTGATCATGTGGGTGGCTCTCCTCTGGACTCTCTCAAGCTTATCCATGTTCCTCCTGAAGTGGGGGGCCCAAAACTGGACTTAGTACTCCAGCTGTGGCCTCACTAAGGCCAAGTAAAGTGGGAGGATAACGTCCCTGGTTTTGCTTGAGATGCCTCGGTGGATGCATGCCAGAGTTTGGTTTGCTTTGGCAGTCACAGCCTTGCATTGGGCGCTTATGGTCATTTTGTGGTCAATCAAGACCCCCAAGTCTCTTTTGGTAATGGTGCTAGCGAGCGTAGCACCATCCAAGCCTATAAGTATGGTGCTGATTTTTCCTCCCAAGGTGGAGCACCCTGCACTTCTCTTCATTAAATGCCGTCAGGTTTTGGTCCGCCCACCTTGCGAGCCTGTCCAGATCGGCCTGTATCCCCAACCTGTTCTCCAGTGTGAACACCTTCCCCCAAAGTTTAGTGTCGCCCATGCACTTTGCCAGTCTGCATCTGATGCCTGAATCCAGGTAATTTATTAAAATGTTGAAGAGGACTGGCCCAAGTACTGAGCCCTGAGGGACACCGCTAGTCATCCCGCGCCATGTTGATTTGCTTTGTTCCCTCACTTGATCTACATCAATTGTAGGCCCATCTCCCACCCCCTGGATGCTTTGCATCCTATCTGACAGGGTGACCCCTTTGGATGGGTGGAAGACCAACGCAAAGTAATTGTCTAGTAAGAGTCTACTAAAGCCTCCCAACGGGAGGATCTCGGCTCCACAATTTATGGCAATGGGGGATTGCTCTTGGGCTTTCCCTCTAGCTTGGTCCTTCGGCTTTTTGGCTAGGGGCAAGTAAGACTAGGGAGCACCTGAACTCCAAGACCTCTGGGCTTGGGGCTTGCACGTAGGTTGCCTGCCGTGGATTTGGGAATATCTGAAGCCTGAGGCTGAAAAGTCTGGGAGGTAGGATACTTGCCAGTGGTAACACCACAGACTTGAATGATTGAGCTCTTCTCAGCCAACAGAATTCGGAACTGATTTGGCTGATTTGGCATAAGACATGAAATTATATACATATAAAAAAGCTGCAGTGGGAAGCACTGCTGAGATGTGTCGCTGGAAAGCACTGCGTGGAGGGGAGAGATTTTAGAGAGAATGCTCCTGAATTCACCTCCAAACCAGAGTGATGCATTAAGCTCACCAGAGCAAACGCCTTAAGAGGGTCCTTAGAGCTGTGATCTTTTCCAGGGATCCCGGGATCCAGGATCTGGTTTCTGGCTCATGCTGCCTGGTCCCAGCTATCTGTCCTGACGGGTAATGCAAATACAGGCTGTCATCAGGCAGCAGTTATATGCAAAACCATTCCCACTTTGTGGCATGATACAAAACAATTCCCAGCCAAGAAATAAATAGATAACTGAAAAGATGAGTACCACCTGCATGCAAATCTAGCCCCGAGCTCCCCGCCACTCTTCCTCTGGTCCCCAGAAGGGGTTGGTAACAGACACTGAGCCTCCTGGTGTTTTCGGTTAGGAACATTGCTGTCTGGATGCATGTTTATCTGTCTACAAACTCATATGCCACTTGTGGCAGTGAAGGGGCACAAGGGAGGAATTTATAGTATAAATATGAGGTGGATGGGACTGCTTAGAAACTGCTGATCCAAGCCTTGTTCTGATGGAGCCCTCCACATCTAGAGGGAAAAATCAAGGACCTTCTCCATATCCCCATTATATTAGCATTACAATAGCTGCCCCTGGATTCTTTCAGCTAAGGGTGGGGCTTCATTGTGCTGAATGGCAGCCCCTGCCTCCGGGATTTGTATATCACAGTAGGATGGGGAGTGGGTTTGTGGACAGGAATCGAGGTGCAGGGACTTGCCCAAGGCTCACAGAGCAGAACGGTGGCAGAGTTGAGTTGAGAACCGAGTCTCCTGGCCCTCCGTCCGGTGCCCCCATTTGCTGAACACATGGGAATTCAAATGCCCTTGGCAGCTTTCACCATAGCCCGAGCTCTCATGCCAGTGGGAGGTTTGGGTCTGTGGACCTTTCCACACAGCAAAAAAAGCTGTATTTTAGCCCTGGAGGGTGGCTGTCTTCATGCTGGGTTTTTCCACCAGACAAAGAGCTGGTCTCTGGCATTTAACTGGGACAGGCTCTCTTGGGTTAGTGTGGCTCCTAGCCTGATGGTAAATCTGGGGACAGATGCTTTTCTTTGAAACTGGTAACAGGCTTTTTAGGCAGAGAATGAGCAGGGGATCTGTGGCTGCTGGGCTCTGCGGGGAGTTTAGAGGCTGCAAGTGTGAAAAAGTTAATTGCTTTACACTGAGTTAATCACCCCAGGGCTAAAACAGCTAACCTGGGGGACTCCTTGGAGAGGCGCTCCTCTGACAGCAGCCAGGACGACTTCTAACTATGCTCGCACACGAGAAGGACCAAGCTGAGGCTGCGTTACCTCTGACAGGGATGGGGATGAGCAACCTGGAGAAAGCCTGGGCATTTCTTGGAAGCCTGTGATAGATTTTGGCAAATGAAAGGTGAGGAAAGCACCCATGTCTCTGCATCCGCACCCCAGATTCCCATGGCCATGATGACGTGCCAGGCCTAAGTGCTTCCCAAGCCGCGTGAGTCCAAGGACTTGGAAGGGACCAGCTGTTGCTGGGTGAATTATTCCTCCAGCCTGCAGCTCTCATGGGGACCCTGAGTGCAGAGCAAGGTCCTTCATGCCCAAGGGACTGTGCGGGAGAGAGAAGCTGACAAGCCTTGGCCTGAAATCTGGGAATCAGGGGGCCCTTTGTCATGCAGCATCTCTGGGAGAAAGGGCTTGTTGTTGTTTGGTTCTGTTTCCTGTTAAGCAGCAGCTAATGGGATCCATGTGTCTCTGCTCTCATTCCCCTCCAAGTTGCTCCTCTAGATCCCAGCAGCGCTGTCAGAGGACCCGCGCCTGCAGCTTATAACTCTCAGGGAGGCCCTGGCTGCCAGGTGGTCGGATGCCAGGCACGCAGACCCCAGGAGCAACACCTTCCAAGGCACACAGGGCGTTGGTGCCCTTCTGTGCGGTGCGAAGGAGTCGGCACGCTGCTACTGCTGCTGCTCCCGGGTGGGATTGATAGTTCCCGGAGGAGCCCTGCTATGGCTGGAAGCCACGAACGCCTTGTTCTTTTGAAGTTCCTTTTTCCATTGCACTCGTGCAGAGCTGTGCACGCGCCTGGGGTAGGGAGAGAGAGAGCAGGCACTGCAGGATTCCTAATGACTGAGGATGGGCCTGTGGAGGAGGCGGGGGTGGGAGGGAAGGGAGGTGGAGGAGATGCTGCTGCCAGTCTCCAGAAGAAGATGCGTCTGCTTTCTAACGGGATCTACAAAGCTCCTTTGTACGGTGTTGTGGAGATGCCGGCACTGTCTTGCCCATAGGGAGGGCCTGATGCAAAGCCCAGCAGGAGGTTTCCCATTGCCTTCAGCACTTGTGGATTAAGTCTCAGCTGATTTTTAGAAAGAGAGAGCCACTCTGATCCAGCCTCAGTCCAAGGGAGCTGGTCCCTGGAGAACAAGGCCTTGTCCCCACTGCCCCTCCACAGCCTCGTGCTGTGCTCTGCTTTGCTCTCACTGGCATAATGGGCTTGCTGGACTCCTGGAGCAGGCTGCCCTTGTCACAGGACTTTTCTGACGTGTAGCTCCCCATAAGTAGGGGATCCAAAGAAAGTGGGGCAGCCCTGGTATTGAGGGGACAAACTGGCTGTGGGGGAACCTCTCTGGCTCCATCCCAGTCTCATCGGGTGACCTGGCAAGCCCCACAGGCCATGATTTCCACCCACCTCTCAATGAGAGCCAGGCACCCACTTGCTCCCTTAGAGCCCTTTGAGAATCACAGCCTTAATCTCTCCAGGCCTCCCTTTCTCAGCAGTGAGACCCGGTTCATAGCCCTTTTCCCACATGCTCCATCTGCCAGGCTGATTTAGGTGGTTAATAGCTTGTCTCTTCTGAGACGCTGGTCCAGTGCTTAGCCCGGTGGGGTGCAGATCTTGCCGAAGTCTGTGGGTGCCTCCAGAATACAAGTAGAAATGCAATTCGTGGAGGCTGCAGGATGGGCAGGGAGTCAGAGGGGATTAGCTGAGATGGAGCTGGCCACAGGGCTCACATCCTGCTAGTTGCTAAGCTTCTTTAGTTTCATTTAGCTTGAGGAGGTGTTGAGGGTGTTTAGCACTGGGGAGGACAAGTCCAACACAGTGCTAAGGGCAGATGTCTCTATTGATGAAGATGCAAATTTAGCGTCCAGAGGATTTGAGGACTTAAAAGATCCGCAGTGTATTATAGGGACTATCTGATTCTCATTACCAGGTCATGAGGCTGCATGAGTTAATATCTGCCTCCTCACTGCATTGCCCTGCAGTAGAGTAGTGTTAGCCTCAAGGAACAGACTCAGTCAAAGTCCCACTGGAAGTCTGTGGCAGAGCTGGGACTTGAAATAAGGTTATCTGTGTCCAGCACACTAACCACGAAAGCATGCACTTTTCATGAGAGGTGAAGTGCTTGGCGCAGAGGACTGACCAGATTGCAGTCCATAGGTCTACAATCATCTCTCCAGGACACTTCAGAGCTTTGGCCGGCCACGGGAGTCATCCTTACACATTGTGGCATTTCTCTGTTCTGCTAACTGCCCACCACAGTTCACCCAGAGGTGCCTACACCTCAGGGGAGCAGTGAGAGCATTTCTATCTAGTTAGGTAGCAACATATTGAGGATGGATTGAGGTAAGATCATCTAATTGACCATTGTCATTTAAGCTTCCCAAAATACCCAGGGCTCTTGTGTCACAAGAAAGATCTGATACCATCCACAAGAACAACACCCTGGTCTCTAGGCTGGGGAGTTTGGGGCTAGTCTGTGTCAGAGATTTCTAACCCTTTCAAGACATACCCTATTGTTTATGGGGGGAGAAGAGACAGTCTGCGAAGGTGAGAATTCATCTTATTGCACTTCCAGGGAACTCCTGCAGCCATGAGTGTTGCTGAAGTGACAGAGCCTGCGTGTGTCTGGCAGGTTCAGGCATGACCCAACCCAGGGGGTGATGGAGTAGGGGGAAAGGCTGAACTCTGGAGTTGATACCAGGGGTCTGCTTGGTTATTTCTATCCCTATCTGACCCACTGGAAAGCTCACAGACAGGAGTGAGTCTGTGCATCAACTGTAGAAAGGGATTTCTGCATTTCAGGAAAAGTGTGCCGCTACCCTTTTCATCTGAAAAGTTTGGAGTGGGCAAAAGAACTAGAGGAAGATCCCAAGGGTTTGTTCATTATCTGTATTCTCTGTATTGTGGGCCTGGTCCCTAGCACTGTATGTGAAATGCAGAACAGAGAGGGCCTGTGACACAGGGGATGTACCATTTAGGTGCCTGCCTATGGAAGGTACATGAGAGTGACTGACCATCAGGTGTGAAACCAAATCTGTGCAAACTCGGTGGCCAGTCTAAAAGCAGGTTGAATCTGACTTCCATCAGGTTAGCTCACACGTGGCAGAGTCCCGCAGCTTGGTGTATACACAGGAGATAACCACTGGGAGGGATTAAGATCCAGTCCTCTTAGTGACCATTTAGCATTCAAGGTTCCCGAGGTGCTCATATCACAAGACACAGAAGAGCTTGTCCAGCAGAGAGATCCTGCCACAGCTCTCCTCTTTGCTTAAGGCTGGCCTCTTTGCAGTGTGAGCACAGCCCTTCTTCCTAGCTGATCTGAGCTGGAGCACCACAAGCCAGGTATACAGGGAGCTGAGAGCATCCACGCAGCCCCTTGCACTGGTTCTGCTAAATCCTGGGCTTTTGTTGCACTGTGGAGGGGGCTCATCCCCAAGGTTTGGGGGTCTCCCCAGGACCTGACTGCAAATAGGCCATCCCTGGATCATGCATCTCTCCTGCCAAACCAAAGCCTTTCCTTGACAGAGCCCTGGGTTTTGAGGTGGGGGTCACTGTTCTACTTGGCTTCTCCTTCCTGTCTGGCACCTTTCCCAAGCAGCCCAGCACTTTGTGGTCACTTGTGAATGTTTATCCCCCTCTTAGGCAAAGTGTGAAACACTAATTGCTGTTGACACTTGCCATTCCTGCCCATTCCTCCCTCCCCCCACCTTTGCTCTTTCCTGGAAGCTCCTATGTCCAGGGAATATATCAGTCCCCAGGCAAGGGACCAGTCTTTTCCCTCTGCTCCCTTTTCAGTGATGTGCTCATCCCACAGGTCTACTTGACTCCACCTGGCTGGAGGGACTAGAGGCAGCACCCCTAATGGGTCTTTCCACTAGCTGACACGTGAAATAGCTGCCATCTCCCCTCTTCCCCTGCTACCCAGATTGGGCAATGGACAAAAGCAGTGTGGTCTGTATATCCGACCATGCATCTTTCCTCACCTGCCTGCCCTGCATTTGTTGGTGTCTTGTACTGGCCTCTTCCCTTCATTCTCAGGGCTCCTCCCCTCTCCCCTAGCCCTACACCCTTAGCCTTGCTAGCACTAGGAGACACCAGAGGTCTTTCCATCCGAGCTACCTCACCTTCAATTTGCTCTTCCCAGGCTTTCACTATGACAGGCATGGCAAAAGCATGCCTTGGCCCCTGGTCTGTCTGCCTCCCCCAGCTTGGAGGTAGCACATTATACACAGTCAAGCAGCTGCAAAGCCATTCTGCTTTGCATACCTGAGTGCTTTTTAGCCCCGGCCCATCCACCCCCCTTTCACAAAGTCCCTGCCTGTGTTTTGCATGTGCAGCAGTCCTGTTTTGGGCACACGGTTTCTCTGATCAAAAGAAAGATCTTTTTGGGAATGGAGAAGAAGGAGCAAATAGTTCAGGGGGTTAGTGATGGGGTGCAATGAGCCTTATACAACTCTCATCCCTATCAGATACCAAGTCATCAAGCCCTGATGTGACCCTTGGGTGGACATTAGTGTCCAGCATACACTGAGTTGGCAGAAAACATTTTTCTAATATATGTTTCCAATGTCCAAATCAAAGAACTGTGCCTACAAATATCCATGGGCCATACAACATCAACCGGGCCAGTATCCCACCTCCCAGGCCCACAGGCCTGAGAGCTCAGATACAAATATCCATGGGCCATACAGCTTCAACCGGGCCAGTATCCCACCTCCCAGACCCACAGGCCTGAGAGCCCCTATCCTGGCAGGCATCCTATGTGCAAGTCCCAGGCCCAGAGGTCTGGGAGATCAGGTGCCCCTAGTCACTCTTGGTCTTAGCCAAAAGGCTGAGAAGTGATTGCACATGGCACAGAAAACACCTTCAACAGGGCACTAACCTTGTTAGCCTCCCTGCTGAGACAGCCAGAGATGGACCAAGGGGACTGTGTTACCCTCTTGCCTGTAGAGTCTGTCCTCCTGAGCACTTTACAGTGATAAGCAGAATGGTACAGATAGTCTGACCAGCACTTCAGCACCTTCAGAGATGAGCCAGGTCTCCTTATTCACACTCTTATTTTGCCCAAGTACTGGAGAAAGGGCATTCTGGGAAGAGGCCTGAAGGCTTGGCCTTCATATTATAACCCTCCTTCCATAACCACAAGGCTTTAGATCTTGTCCTGCTGTTGCTTTTACCTCTGAAATGCATTGGTTGGTAGGGATTGGTTTATAACCCAGCTCCATTTACCAAAGAGAAACTGCTTGCAGAATCAGGTAATGGAAAGTAGGGCTGGAAGGAGCCTCACAAAGTCATGTAGTCCAGCCCCCTGCTCAAGGCAGGAACAGCCCTTATTAAAGCACCGCAGCCAAGTGTCTGTCTAACCCACTCTTGAAAATTTCCAGGGATGGAGATACTACAGCCTCTCTAGGTAGCTCACTCCAATGCTGGATCATCCTCCTAGCCAGAAACTTCCTCCAAAGATCTTTAATGGGTTTGGGGTGTAGAAACCCCTGGTGATGGGGCTATGCCTAGAGCCCAAAGATGGGCAAATCTTGTTTATATTTATAGCAGGAATAGAAATGAACTTGAACCAGAAGATCAAGTCCACGCAGAAGAGACACTTGATATACAGTGAGGAAGTGAGGTCTGGAGATTAAGGCACTGGAGAACTAGGCCTGGTGTGAACTTGAGCAAGCCAACCCGAAGGCAACCATAGCCAGAATAAGTAGCACCAGGGCCCAGATGGCTGGAGCTGCTTGTAGGAAAGCGCAAGGAGTGAGACTTCTCATGGGCCTGATGAGGCAGGAGAGCCCCAGCTGCAGGGTCCCACAGAGCCAAGAGAGGAAAGGCGGGGTGCGTTGGTGTGCTGGTCAGGCAAGGTTCTTTGGCTAAATCCAGTATTTTTTATTAGACCAGCTCAAATAGTTGGAAAAAAATTGTTCTTTGCAAACTTCCAGGCACAAACACCCTTCGTCAGGCCGAGGAAGCATCTGCAGTTGGTATGTGCTCTTCTGGGATGGTATGAATAGTAAAGAAGCCAGAGGCTGGGCTGTGTGCAAGAAAGCCAGTCAGTGGCAATGTAAGCTGGTGAGCTGGTGGCATTTCTGCTGTAAGAAGGGAGACGGGCAGAGAGAGAGTGACAAACAGCCCACTTCAGGTGCTGACTTCCAGAGCCCAGAGCATTCCTGATCCGGGACCAGAAGGGCTGCAAAGTGCTATCCGTAGCTAGTCAGCTAGAGAGCAAAGCCCATGTGGGAGCCAGGAGCCCTGGCCCTTATGTGCTGTGAGACAGAGGGACACATCCATCCCGGCACGGCGCCTCAGTTTCCCCCGCTTTCTGACACGGTGCTTGCCGCCCATCAGAGCTGCTGCTTTAAGCCGTCAGCTCACGGGTGTCAGCACAGCGCTTGCAGATGAAAGACGCCTTGAGAATACGGCCTATTCTAAACAAACCGCGTGCGTGTGTGTCGGGGAGGAAGGGGGACTCCTGGGAACCGAGGCAGCCTTGTCAAAGGATGACGCACGCACAGGGAGCTGGTGGAAGGATGCCAGGGGCTCTGGAAAACAGGTTGTCCGGAAATACACCCTCTTGCTTCATGCTGGCTGGCGTGGGTGGGGGCAGGGCGCTGAAGTTCCCTGCTTCCCTGGCTTGGGCTGAGGATGCCATTCAGGCTGCCCTGGAGGTCCGAGCCTGGCCAGCGTGTGGAGAGATCCAGCTGGGGAAGCTAAACAAGCCAGCTAGCAGGAGAGTGAGAAACAACTTTAACAGGCCCTCGCCAGCAAGACGCGCTTCCTTGCTCCTGGCCCCTTCCCCTCCTCTCTGCACAGAAGTGGGAAGGAAGCAGAGCCACTTCCCCCTGGCCAGTGCCCTTAGTGCCGAGGTGCAAATCCCCAGGTCCTTGCTGAAAGCTTGGAACAAGGACCGTAACGACTCTTCCTTCCTTCCCGCTATTGTCTCCCTGAGCCAGGCTGGGGAAGTCTTTGCCCTAAAGGATGCTTCTGTTTATGGGGGTGACTTTTTTTGTTTTTCATGAATCCCCTGCAGTGCTGAAGAGAGCTGGGAGGAGTCAGGAAGGGATGGAGCTGGGCAGGTGCCCTGTCTCCATATGTTGAATAGCCTGGTACATCTCTCTGTCTTGGAGAACCCATTAACAAGCAATCACAAGTGATAGCCCAGAAGGTAGGGGAGGGTGACAACTCGGAGACTGACTAGTTAATCTTCTCCTACCCCATTAAATCTCTACCTAACCGTTTCATCTCCAGGTGCTTGACTTCAGATTAACACAGTTACTCACTTCTGCTCCATAAGAGCAGGGAGGTAAAAATCCAAGACCTACCAAAACACATAGAGAAGTTTGCTTTGCTCAGCTTGGGGGCCGCAAGAGAAGTCACACTGGTCCAGAGCTGTGATCTAGCTAGTCCTAGACCTGGTTGCTGAGTGTCCAACACCAAAGTGCTTAAGGAAGGGGCAAGAACTCCTGCAGTAGTCAGGGATGGCATAGCAAACATTGGCCTGTATTGGAGACTCGCTTTCCTGGGTATGCTTGGTCTGCATGGATATTTTGAAGCAAGAAATCTGACTTTGCACACTTTGGGGCTCTGCTTGTTACACACATGCGCGCACACACACGCACACGCACACACACAGTAAGATGACTGTACAGACACTGCTCCACCCACCACTGAGATGCAGATGCCTCTGGGGTTGCAATGGAGTAGGTGTTTGACAAGACAGCGTATGTCTGACACTCCTCAGGAATTTGATGGTGGCACCTGGGGACGTGTCTCCTATTGGGAAGTCGGTTGCCTCAATTCTTGTCAAGGAGAGACAGCTGCTGTCTGGTGCCAGCCAGAGGATGAGAGGAGCCAGGATGTGACTTTGAAGGAGCCTAAATTTGCTGGTGGAGGACTCTCAGGAGGCCTCGGGTTGATCCTCAGGTTTGGCTCAGTGCACGGTCTTTTCTGACTCTCAGTTCCCCACTCCTAAAATGAGGATCAGTCTTTTCTATATCTAAGCTCTCCTGGATGGGGGCTGTCCAAGACCAATTTTCCTCTCTTCCCAAATGCAGAAATGCTCTTCCCACCCTGCCCTGAGGTCCTGCACCCAATATGCTTCCCTTCCCCTCTGATGCCAGACAGTCATCACTGTGTTTTTTGGTTACTCATTGTTATTTAATGAGGACATTAAAAGGCAGTGTTCGGCCATGGTCTGTGCATTCAACAGTTCTTTAGGGAGTAATTGCTCCTAGACAGGGAGGCTTGATGTATTAACCTTGGCAATCCTCACAAACACTGTCATGCCAATGAAGTTGTAGAGACTGTGATGGAATTGAACTGGAAGGGTGGGTGAGACAGCAGGAGTGGATTGATGGAGGTGGGGCAGCAGCAAGGCTCTGGTGTGGTCCCCTGTGTTATTCAGATGACTCCGTGGTTTCAGGTCTTGGAAGGAAAGCTCCTTCTCCACCCTTGGACAGGCTGCGGTGCCTGGAGTGTCTTGACTAGCAATAGAGCAGCAGCAAAGGCCTTCCGCAGCAAGGAGGAGCTGCCAATGTGCTATGATTTTCACTGGAAATATGCAAAATATTTCTGAGTCATAGCTGAGGCAGATCGTAGGTGCTAACTCCTCAAGCAGCAAGGAGCCAGGCACTAATTTACCCATTACCCGCTACCATGCCGGGCCCTCTGAACCAGTCCAGCAGGAAAGCTGCCCAGAAGAGTTGCCCCCCACAACACTGCTCAGGGGCTGAGGGGGTGATGCCAGCAGCGGGAAAATGAATCCTCCCTCACATGCATCTTGTGAGTCTCAGGCTTTGCAAGTGCAGATTATGCCTGTAGATACATTTGGGGCATCCTTGCTTCTGCAGGCTGGGCTCACTGCAAGCACCAGGGGCTCTGGGTCCCTCCATTCCCCCTTCTCTTGCCTTGAGGGCTCACCCACCTGCCTGCCCTCCTGCCAGGGGCTGTGGGTGCCCCCATTCTTCTGTATCAGAGCCCTCCAATTGCTTTTCCATCAGGACTTACATGTGCCTCCACTCGTCCAGAGCTCCCCACAGCAGGAGCTCTGTGTTCCCCCTTTCTTCCCTAAGCACCCCATTACTCCTCCACTGCTTGCCATGCTTGGGGCTGTGTGTGCTCACCTCACCCTTTCCCCCCCATCTCTCCCCTGCCATTCCTCTTTCTGTCTGGGAGATAAGCTCTGCAGAGTGCCAGCAGGTTAAACTCCGTGTAGAGGCCAAGCCAAGCCAAGATAGGGTCATTGTTATGCTGGCAGGTGTGAATGGGCGTCTGGGTCTGGTTCTTTGATCTAGAGAGGATTGCAGAGGTGATTGAAACTATGGTTTGCTAAGTGTCCCCTCCCTTCTCCACCCAGCCTTCCCCAGAATCAATAGGATCTGCCCCACTACTTAGATTATTGCTTGAGCATTCAAAAGTTAAGGCCCTAAGGACAAAGAACAGCTCTCAAGCCACAGAGGCCTGGATAAAGGCACTTTCATGAGTAAGTAAAGCAGCAATTCCAGCATGGAGCCCAGCTCCTCGGGGGGCTATCTGGACCAAGGACCCTACCACACTTTTGCTATTGGCATAGAAGCAGCAGTTGCTATGTAGCTGCTGCTTTATAGGTGCTGCTTACCCTGCAAGATACCCCAGATGGTGCAACAAGGGTTTCAAAGTGTTAATACTCTTCCCCTGCCCCTTCCCAGGTATCTGTGACTGAGTCGCGCTGCACAGCTGGCGCTCAGGTGGCATTGCTCCTGCTCTTGCTATTCTCCAACAGCGGGTTAATGGAGGCCATGCCTCTCACCGCTTTGACACAGCAAGGAGAGGGCTGGCCTAAGTCCGCTGTTGATCTTGGCCTTCCCTGGTGCCCACAGTATTTTCTCAGCTGTAGGGTTTGGGGTTTTCTGTTTTTTCCAAGCAAGATCGCTATCACATCTTGTTATTCTGCATATGCAGCCTGAGCCACATGCACACAGCCCCGGGCGCCAAAGGCAACAGCACGCACACCCAGCAGAACGCCAAGCCAAGCTCGGCGTGTGCAGGAGCTGGGGGCGGCAGCCAAGCGGTGGGAACACAGGGGCACCCTCACCTTCTGCCTCTGGGCACACACGCACACACTGCTTCCGCTCCATAAGAAAGCAGCCTGCAAAGCTGTTCTGCATGGGAGGGGTGTGTGTATGTGTGTGCATGCATGTATGCATGCACGTGTCTATCATGCATGAAGAACTTGCTTAGGTCCCTTCCGACCCTACATCTATGAATCTATCATTTGGGACATCGGGGGTGGGGGTGATGAGTCTGCCTATACCAGCGTGTGTGCGTGTGTGTTATGAGTCAATCTATACCAGTGGTGCCCAACCTTTTTTGCCCTGCGGGTTGGATGGGTAGTGTTAGGTCGGTCTGTGGACTGGATCCGGTTCATGGGCCTGATCCACCGCATGGTATTGGCCCAACTGGGGCCCAATCCAGCCACATGGAAATGGCCCGGCCTGAACAAATCCAGTCACAGAGAGGCTGCGTGGGAATGGCCCAATGCAGACGGAGCCCAGTCCCTCTGGTGGGGCAGCTTGGCCAGAGCTGATCCACTCATACTGGGCTTGGCAGTGAGAGTGGCATCAGTGTTAATTGCCACCGATTCCCTGCTGCCCATTTCCAGACCCGTGGGGAGCCCCACAGGCCGAATTACATGACTCTGCAGGCTGGATCTGGCACATGGGCTGGGGGTTGAGCACCCCTGGTCTATACAGATACTTTGGGTGAACCTTGAGGCCATCCTCAACCAGCCAAAACCCAACAGCCCATGTTCCCCTCGGTCCCACCTTACAGTCCACAGCAAAGCTGCCCACATCCTGCTGCTTATTGGCAAAGGAGGGCAGAGGCGGCACTGCACTGTGTCCTTGTCCACCTTTTCAGACTTGCACCCACTTAGGGGCTGTCAAGACAGGAAGCAGGGCACGAAGGCTGGGAGTCAGGAGCAGGGAGCTCTG
Organism: Alligator sinensis; assembly: GCF_000455745.1. Classification (NCBI taxonomy): domain Eukaryota; kingdom Metazoa; phylum Chordata; order Crocodylia; family Alligatoridae; genus Alligator; species Alligator sinensis. The sequence continues at coordinate 566,263 of NW_005841914.1, forward strand.
GGCTTGTTCTTGGCAGCTGTCACGTGCCCAGATGAATTCCTGACATGCTGCAAGGAGGGGCAGCTTCGGTTGGCCTCTTACCCGGCAGGTCAGTTGTGTTCCCAGGGCTGGGCTGGGTTGCGGTTTGAGTGGAGAGTGCAAATACTTGGCAGATGCTGGCTTGGGGGGGACTCGAAGGTTGGCACTTGGGGTCAGTGCAGATACTCCCGAAGTTCCTGTACGGCAGCTTGCATGTCTGGATGCCAGCCCTGCTTCTACAGACCTTATGACCCAGCCACAAGGGCTGCAGCTGGAGCTGAATGTGGGTGTCAGAGAAGGGGGCTATGTCCTATAGTTTTGCAGCTATTACTGCTTGTTGCTTGCTAGCTGCTTTGCTCTGCAGTGTCCTAGCACTGTGTTCGGTGACTGTCGTTCCTCCCCACCCCACTGGAGAATTCAGGCCACTGGGAATGGCTTGGGGAAGAGGACTGCTGCAGCGGGGAAGCTCTTGGGGTGAAAGCAGTTTCCCTGGAGGCAACGCTTTATCTCAGTGCATCCTTACAGCCTCTTGCCAGTCTGGCAGGCCCCCTCATCCCAGCCCCGTGAGTTAGGAACACGTCTTCCCCTCTGGGCTGCTGCAAGGTCTGAGCCGGGAAATCTTGGTGTGATGCAATGCCTCAGAGTCAACTCCTGCTCCGCGAAGGAGGAGCACCCAGGTCACTTCATCACGGACGCCTCCACTTGCCTCCCTGCTTGGCAACCTGTCCCACGGCATGCCAATTACAATAAATTAGCAACACCTGGCGCAGTGCCCCGGGTGGGCGCAGCACCCCATAGCGGGGTGGAGCACCCACAGACAATGCTGCCTCTATTTGTCCACCCTGCTGCTCTGTCTCCAGGCCAAGGGTGGGTCTTGATGAGCCACATGAGGACTTTCAAGGCAGCCTCCCCTGACCAAAGCCCTGGGTGGAATCACACGCCTCAGTGAAGAAATGCTGAATTATGCTCAAGCCCAGCCAGGTGCGGAGGAGGCTTTCCATTGACTTCTGCGTCTCAAAATTAGGCCTGTGTGACATGATTTGGCCTATCAGGTTGTTGACTCTCACCCTGTGGAAGAGAAGTGATGCATGGTGTTAGCAGTTTCTGTGAAGTTTACCCCTCTTTGCAGGTGGGAACTAGAGACAAGCTCGATCCAGACTCCTGGATCAGAACATCCCAGCGAGGCAGGTCTGGCCCCACGCTTCGGGAGCCTTTTGCTCTCCGTAGGTTGAAGCCACTTATTTGGGTTTGTAGAGGCTTGGACAGTCCGGGAGAGGGAAAGGCCAGTGAATGGGACGAGGAGGCTGCAGGGATGGGGCTGATTCATGACTCCTGCTGGAACATCAATGGATCATGCATGATTTTGACACTGGAGCCAGGTGAGGCTTAGAGGCTTCTGCTGAGGTTCACTTGGAGGGCTTGGCCTCCCTTAGGAGGTGAAGAGGACTCAAGCCCACATGGCAGGGACCGAAAGGAGAGAATCTCTGATCCTCTTGGCTAAAACTTCTCTGCTGCTCCTGTAGGTTGGGGCAGACAAGTCCTCATTGTGGTCTCCTGGCCTGGGCTGGGATGCTTGGACAAGAGATGGCATCTGCTGAGCATGTTTGGAAAATCTCACCAAGGATGGGGGATTTCTGTTGCATTTTGAGGGATCCCACATTTACCTGCAACTCTAGAAATCTTTGGAGCCTGAGGCCCCAGCTGGTGTCTTCCCTCAGCATCAATTTATTTTTCATGAAAAAACAATCTCCCCAATGGAGGACACGCGTGGAGGGTCAACCCTTAAGGGCCTTGGGGAGAAAGGGTGTTTAATGCCTGCACGAGCACCACCGTGCTGTGCAAAGCCTCACCTGCGTGGAAACGTGACTTGCTTCTGCAGCTGTTGCAACTGGGCGTGCAAGCCATGTGCACATGTGTGTGTGTGTGTGTCCCGTCCCCGTGCCGAAAATCAGGCCCAGCCCGTCTTCAGCCTGCTGGGACAGACTGGCTGCGAGGCCACCTTTGTGTGCCAGCCATGCTCCTGGGTCACCATGACAAAAAATCCTCTGCTTCAGGCCTCCGGGAGTTAAGCAGGTGGATTTTTTTTCTCTCTCTTCCCACAGAGCTAAGCCTGGGGTTAGGCAATATCAAGTCAGATGGGCTTGCCGATAAGAGACATACCATAAAATCTGCTAAAGGCTTCCACATACTTGACTTCTGAAGCCAGCATCTTTGCCTTCTCCCCCTCCTGCTCCTGCCTCGTATAATCCATTAACCTGCGCGGCTGGGCCAAGCCCCAGGACAGAGATTATGGATGGCGGTAAGTCAAGGGGGCGGAGAGTTCCCACACTGCCGGCTTGTCTCTCTTGCAGGTGAGGGCTGACAGCCACAATGGAGACGTGAAATTCCCCTGCGCTGCGTGACAGGTGCCTCCGCCAGCCCCGGGTTAAGCACACAGGTGTAGCCCAGCAAGAAGCCATTTGATTTCTCCCAGTAGCGACTGTTTCCCCTGCCAAGCCATTGTCTGAGAGGAAGACCACTCCCCTGGCATAAGCCAGCCAGGCTGCCTGGAAAAAAGCAGCTTTGTTTCAAGAGATACCGGATGCTAGAAAGGCCCTTTTCTACACTCCCCCAGAGCACAAATTGGTTCCCTCCCCGAAGCAGCATGACAAGGAGACCTGATGAGAGAGGGGGCCGTTTCTGAATGAGCCAGGTCAGGCAGATCCATTGTAGACCGCCCCTATTCCTGTGTCAGATACATGTGCTTCTTCCAGGAGTTAATATCCAAGACAATGGTAACTACGGCAACAATAATACTCCTCCTTCCTGTGTGTGGAAGCTCCGCTCCCATGGTCTCAACATCCCTTAAAAACCCCTCATCCCTGTTGCTTCACCCCCACTAAGTTACATTGCCCCCATTTTACAGATGGGGGAAACTGAGGCACAAAGCAGTTAAATGGCTTGCTCAAGGCCTCCTAAGAATTGAGGGTGGGATTAACACGGAGCCCAAGGGTCTAGATGTATCTAGCTGCCTCTGAGAGCTTCAGGGGGGATGCATCATACAAAACCTGGGAGGCCTCCTTCTGTCTCCTTCGCACCTTATGTTGCCAGAACCAAACAGGGCACAAAGAGGTGCAGAATTAAGCCCAGCGGTGTGCACAGCCATGCCCTGAAAATGGGGACATCCCGGTTTGGTAAAAGAAGACTGTGCTGAAGCTCCTCCTTATTATTATCAATCAAGGAGGCTGCCAGGATCTGCCTGTCTTTGTGCCTGGTTTTGCCCAGGGCTCTGAGCAGGCAGGAGTGGCTCGCATATCAGCAGGGATCCTGGTTTACTCTGATTTTAAAAAAATCCACAGTTTTTGGATTAATACAAGTAACCCCAAATCCATATTTTTCCATGATTAAAATGAAACACTATGCTACATCTATCTATCTATCTGTATAGATATAGATATATATAGCTACAGACACATACATATATACATATACATATATTATTCACTTACTTATTTATTAGTGGTGTTTAATTTTAATAACAGAAAAATGTGGATACAGGATTACTTTTTTAAACCTGAAAGTTGGGTATTTTTTTAGATCAGAGAAAGCCAGGATCCCTGCATATCAGGACCTGCCTCCCAACAGCTTTGGAGAGGGGCTGGTCACGCTCCCTTGCCTCCTGGGAGGGCGGTGATGCCAGACAGGTCTTTGCCCAGCGGTCTTTGCCCAGCGGCTTGACTTGTCTCCCTCAACCTCCATCCCGCAGCTCGCTCACGAGCCAGTGACCTGTTCGTGGCAGAGCTGCAGGCCGAGCGTGTGGCCATGCCGCGTGTGTCTGAGTATCAGCAGCCCGCTGTGGTTTTGGCAGACAGCCAGGTCTGAATGCGATAGCACGTGGGCAGTCCTACCCTGGCACAAAACCTCAAACACACCAGGCCCTGGGCTGTTGACAGAAACTACCCCCATGTGCTCCAGCCTGAAACACAGCCCTGGAGTTTAGCTACAGCAATGTTTGTCTGGGGCTTAAAACAAATAGCAGTATCCTCTGAAACAATATAAAAGTACTTACATTATAAAAATATAACCACTCGCTCCCTCCAAATATAAATACACTTGTTTAGCGGCAGCAGGTTTTGTATACTGTATACATACAAATGCATATCGTTTATGTTTTACATTTATTATATCTTCACACACACATTTATTTATACACACACACATGTAGCAGAGGAGCAGGAAAAAAAGAAGATCCCAGCTCAGGAAAGCTCTTTAAGAACATGCTTAGAGTTAAACATGGGCTTAAATGTTTTTCTTGAACCTAAAAGCATGGAAGCAGATGCTTCAGTCCTCCCATAAAGGATGCTTTTCAGTAGTGGGGACAAACTGCAGCGCTAGCAGAGGGAAAGCACTGTGTTAATGCACGTCCTGCATTATTTATTGTCTCTGAACTCAGATGCTTTCCCCTGCTCCAGCGTCTCAGAGGCCAGAACAATAGTTCTCAGGATTCCTGAGGATGTCAAAGCCTTTTGCATCTTTTTTATAAGCCTCCCAATCCCAGCCATAGCTCCAATCCCAATTATCGACAGCTTTGCCGGGTTAATTCATCTGGAAGCACCGGCTAAAAGCAAAAATTGAGCCTTCAAAATGTTATTGCAGATGTCCCTTCACAACCCTGTGGTTCTAGGAGGCCAGGAAGGCAGGAGGTTCCCGGGCTACAGGTTTTCTTGGTGTCATGGCTAGAGATTTCCCCAAGCGACTTGCTAGCTACTCTGCTGGTGTCTGGATATGATCATGCCCAGCTGGAAACATCTTCAAGGAGCCTGGTTTCCAGAGGGCATGCAGCTCTCCTACTATGAAAAAAACATGTGTCTTTTTGATCCACCAGCAGAACGGGACAGTTCAACTGACCTCTGTGGTCGAGCGCTTGTGAAAAATGCTGAAAAGCCCTGGATCAGCACTAAGTCTTGTGGCCATTCACTGTCTCAAGCTGGGCACCTACCAACTGAAGCAGACCCCATCCCTAGCTGCTTTTGAATCTCTCAGCTGTCCCATCATTTCTTTTTCTGGAGGACACTGGAAAGGAAGCAATTTGCAGAGAGCCGGCTGTATGCAGGTGAAGGACTGAACCCCGGCTGGGGCGATTAGGTTTCCCCCTGCTTATGTTTTCCCAGCAGAGCCTCACTGATGGACACCCAGTAAGCTACCTGGCCCTGAGCCTTGCTCTATTAATGCTTCTGTTGAATTAGATCAGCCAGGGATACGTAAGGATGAGAGAACACCCCCTCTCTCTTAATGACAATCAGGTCTCTGCTTTTGGAGAACCAGATCCGGAGGTGGTATAATATAAACTGGCTAAACTCTGGATTGACATCCTCTGATGAGCCAAGCCCTTGCTTTTTGTCATGTCTGGTTTTGCTTCCACCACTTCCCTGGGGGATTTTCTTTCACAAACTAATGGTCAAGCCAATGTCCTGATAGCCAGGCCTCATTCTACCCTCCTTTTGTAACTCCAAAGCGTGAAGGTGAGGAGCCTGGGGCAGTCTCTTCCCCAGTCTCATGCTGGTAGGCCAGCTTGGAAGTGGAGGATGACTGGTCTTGGCTCCCAGTACGAGGGCACTGGGTGAGGCAGGAGTGCTTTGCAAAGCCTCCAATCTCAGAAAAGCAATCAGCAAACAAGTGGAGAATGGTGGGTTTGGTCCGCAACCCCACCTTCCTCCTCCTGAGCCAGAAGTCACTCCCCCTGTTGTGATGTTGGCTTTGAAAGCGTGCAGGCCATAAAGCCATTGCTGGGGCAGTCAGGAGCACTCTAAAGTCAACAGGGCTTATCAGACCCAAACCTTGGTAAACAGCTCCACAATTGCTCTCCTTGTGCTTTCATCCTGGGAGTAGGTTGGAAGCCAACAGACTGGATAAACATACCTGTAAGGAAGAAGTCTCTGATTTCTTCCTGCCTGCCCTCTAGGCTTGGTGCACAAGCCACCTTCGCTTCCCTCCCCTCCAGCGGTATCATCTCAGCTTGGCATTACTGGGATATAACACAGCACAATTCGCCCCCTCCCGCTGCCCTCCCTGCTTGGAGAAAGGAAGGAACCCGATGCCCAGGAGCATCCTAACTGGGGGTGCGGGGGGAGGCAGAGGGGTGCAAGCAGGTAGCAGCGAGGGGGAAGATGGGGCAGAGGCAAGGGGAGCTGATGGAGCCCTGCAGGCTGGGTGAGGGCTGCCTGTGGCTTGACCCACTAGGGATCACTTGCATGCAGCAGCTTCAGTAGCTGGCAGGGGGGATGGAGTGGCGGGGAGATGTAGCCCCTGTCCCAATGGCTAGGCCATGCCCAGAAGTCTGAGTCACTACTGATGCTCTGGCTAGTGAGGGTGAGTAATGAAGGCTCATGCTGTGACCCAGGGAGCCCTGAGACTTATTTGGGGCACAGCTACTCTCCTGTCCTAGGATGAGGCTTGCTCCTGAATGAGGTTTCCTGTGCCCAGCCCCACTCCCAGCTACCCGCATGAGGAAGGGGACTTACTTGGACAGCAGTAGGAGCTAGAGGCCCTATCTCTATGCATTGGACCATGCTGCTTCACCTCTGCCATCTAGGTAGTAGTTACAGAAATCTCCCCCCACCCCAACAGCCAGACCTTGCAAGGTGATTTTGGGCCAGCTTTTCTTACCTAGTGGGGAACACAGCACCTCGATGAGGTGCACCTGGTGTTGGTATCCTATCAGGGCTAACTTGCTGGGAAGCAGGGGCATGAGGAAAGGGAAGAAGGGAGAAGGGATGCAAAAATGGATAGGGTTCCTCCAGAGGCTGGGGAAGGGCTGGGGGCAGGGAGGCTGTGCTGTCCTGCGAGGCTGAGCCAGCTTTGTCTGATGCATTGAGAAAGGCACATTCCTCAGGGGAGCGTGGTGCCAGGCCCAGCGGCAGGGCCAGGGCGGTTGTTTTGCTAAGAGGGCTCTTCTTGCAGACCAATGCACATCACAGCTGGAGAAGAAAGATGGCTTTATGGCTGGGTAGACTCAGCATGTGCTGCACCCATCTTACCCGGGAGGATCCAGGCAGACAGGCGGGGGCCTTTCCTAGGCCTGCTTCCAGCTTCCAAAGGGGTGAGAGCTCTGTTATATTGGTTGCATTGTGTGATTTTCTGCAGAGGCACTGAGCATTTGGGCCAAGCATCCTGCTTCTGGCCAGCAGGCATCTGGGCTCTGCTTTACCTTCCTGGCACTGGCAAGACAGCAGGGCCAGCATTGAAGTCCTCGGGCTCGTAAGCCTTTCTCTAGAGCAGGGCACCAGGAGGGAAGTGATGAGCAAGGGGGGAGATAGGAACCTCTGCTCTTCCCAGCAGCTTTCTGCTGTGCTGCCCCGGGAGACTGAAGAGATGTCCCTGGAGAAAAGATGACCAGCCCCCCATCTCTGCCTCTCCAAGCATTTTGTAGTACATGAGAGAGCCTCACTGAGCTCTTCCCACCCCACCTCTGTGCACTAATGACCAGAGTCACGTTAGATCCCCGGTTTCACAACAGGACATTGGGACTGGCTCACAACTCATCACCAGGCATATGCAATCCTCAGACTGAGTTAGAGACAGCCACCCAATCCTAGTTTTTTTTTTATTAGCTGAGACTGACTTCAGCGCTGGAGAAGAGGGCTGGGTGGATGGAGGTGGTGAATGAGATCTGCCACCTACCCAAGCTGTAGGGAGGAAGAGTTTGTTTGTGTGCTCAGCTCTCTGGACAAAAGCTCCTGAGATATTTGCCTGTGCTGTATGTGGCCGGATGGGACCTTGCACTCTCTCTGGGGTGCCTAGATGCTAGCGCAATAAGAACAATATGTCTTTTTTATTATCAAAACATAAAATCTCACAACTTTCTACTTTATACACACCCTACGCTTGGTTTTTACTAAATGTTCAGTTATACATTCAATAAGAACAATATGTCTTTTTTATTATCAAAACATAAAATCTCACAACTTTCTACTTTATACACACCCTACGCTTGGTTTTTACTAAATGTTCAGTTATACATTCAATAAGAACAATATTTAGCCAGTTACCTAATTCTCCTGCATCACTATTTCAGCTATAGGAGACTGCAATGCTAAGGATATTATTTAACCCTCCTAGTCCAATAATAAACTCTCACCCCTTCCTTACAACCTCGCATCTTTGTACTGATGCAGAAAATAGCCACATTTACTATTACAACATTCGTACAAAAGAATTCACTTGCACTTTCCTTGCGATGGCAGGAACGTGCTTGGGTACCTTTCTCCGCCATTGATGCCTGCTATCCCTGGGGTTTGTAAAGACAGATAGTTTGCTGCATAACAAGCTCACGTCCTTAGGCTCTCACCATATTTAGAGTACAGGATCATCTTCACCTCGGCCTGCGTGGTACCTCGTGATGGTTTAAGTGAGACCGATAGCGACTCCGTAGCAGAGCGGGGGTCTGGGACCCAGGAACTGATGCTTCCAGTTCCATTGATAACCAGTGGATCCCTATACAAGCTGAAATCTCTGCCTCGGCTCCTGCTTGTCTGCCTGTGACCGTGTTGCTGCTTTTGGTTATTTCAGGTTGGTTGGAGGAATGGGACTGATGGACATGCTCATTGCGAATGATGTGGGCCATGGGGAAAATGGCTGGGACCTTGGGGCTCTTCAGCTTCTTGCTGAGAAATCCCTAGGTACTTTATGGATAATAAATACCAGAAACCCAGTACTCTTAAAATAAGGCATACGTGATACAAGGAGTCACAAGGCAAGGTAGATCCTCCTGGGGTGGAGCCACCAAATGATGTCTCCTTTGCTACTGTCACTCACGTTCTGTATTTGAAGGTCACAGCATGCAAACTGAACTGAGTTTCCAGCCCACCTTCCTTCTCACCTATTTATAGCTCGTCTCCTCTTGCTGCGGAAATGAGGGCAGTGCAAAGGAGATGCAGAAGGGGATGGAGAGGAAGGCAAGCAATTGTTGCCTCAGTCAGCAGAGGAATTGCTTGCTTCCATCGGAAGTGAGGGCAGATATACGAGCTCTTTTAGGCCCCTGTAGTGTAGGGCCTGGGAGACTGCAATGTCATTATGGGTCAAAGGAGCCAGTTACTACGGGCGAGTGAGCATATAGAGACCAGGGAGGGAGGTAACAGGATGGTGGCGAGAGGCAAAATCTTGCAGAGACTGTGCAAGCCTGAAAATAAAGATTCAGCTTTGCTTCTCCCACCGGCTTCCAGAGCAATTGCTATAGGGGATGAATATGAGAAGGGAAGAGGTGGGGGAAGGTCGTCTACACTAGGGTTTGTACTGACAAAAATGTTCAGGTTTGCTGCCTGTTACCTGTGATCCCTGCCTAAAGCGAGGCTGGGCCGCTGTCTTCCCGAACTGGAGTCCCAAGCCTCTATCGTGGAAATCAGCTTTGGTGGCAGCTTCTGTGAATGGGTTGGGGAACCTCAGGGTCCAGGCAGAGGGGAGCCGTCAGCCGCCACCCGGCCTGAACTCCATGCCTCCGCACGGACAGCAGGAAGGACTCAGGTCCTGACTGCTTGAGAGAGTTTAGCTGTTTCAGGTGCAATGCTCAACCTACCCCCTCCAGCACCACAATATATGATCACGAGAGAGAACATGCGTCGTATTCACCCAGGCAGGAAGCCGCCTCATTCCTGACATTCGCGCAGCCCCAAAGAGCACAGCTGGTAATAATTACATAAAAAGCAGCTCTGTGGGTCCGCTTTCATCCCAGCAATGTTAGCTGGCTACATTTTTTTCAGCCTCCCTTGCCCTCAGGTACCTGACTGCTGAGGATAAGAGATGTGTTGTCTGGGTGGCTGCCGCTCCTGGGAGTGAATGTTATCTTGGGAAGGATTTTCCTTGAAGCGTTTTTGGGGGGTTTTGTAAAAGAAACAATGGCCCTAACCATACGGATCCTGCAAACACTGCACTAAAGGCCCCAGGCTCTGTCATTAGACCGCTTAGCGCCCACTCAAACGAGGCAAGGACTGTACCCGCTGCTTTTCAGCGTGGAATGCAAAATGTCACTTATTTTGTATGTCATATAGGTATTTACTGTAAAGAAATGCACGCGCGCACATACACACACACGCTGCAAAGCATTCACTGTGCACCAGTTATCACAGCCTTGAGAGATGAAAACGTTTGATTCCTAGTCGTGCCACTTACTCACTGTGAGTCACTTCCCCTCCGTCTCCCAGGCTTTCCATGTGTAAACCGGACTTGATAACTGCAGGTGTGCCCAAGAGAGTGAGCTCGGAGAGAGCGTGAAGCACAGCGAGAGGCTCAGAGATGGAAGACAATGTGCCGGCAGGGTGTTGTTAGGGCACGTCACCCACCCCCACCAGAGGTAACTCGGGTTTCTTCCCTGCTATGCATTTTCTACGGTTTTGTTTAGGAAGTTGCAATAAAAGTGCTCCAAGGGAGAGACCAAGGCATGTCTGTCTCATGACTAGGGGCATCCTGTGGCTGGCCAGGTGAAACGGTGTTGCTAGAGGGGGGGCCTCTCACTGGGCTTCCTTCCCCATCTTGAGTCACCAGAGCTGCATTTGGGGATGTCCTGCAGATGTCCTGCTCCCTCTCCCAGAAAACAACCTTGGCCTCTGCCACCTGCTTCCCAAGCTCTCTGTGCCCCAGGCCTGTTCTGCCTCTAGGCAATGGGCACCTTTTAGAGCCAGGCTGCCCCATGCACTCAGGTGGCAAACAACTCATTCCTCTTCTCAGCTCACTGCTTTCAGCTCAGGCCAATACATAAGGATCCTGGCTTTATTACCTGAGAAGTAATTCAGCAACACCCCCCCATGCCCCAGACCTCTGCCACAGTCCTTCTTGCAAGGATGCTCCCTGCATGTCTCAATGCATGTCCTGTTCTTGCTCGAGGGCTGTGTTTCCATCAGGAGCTTGGGTATTTCTCCAGAAAAAAAGAGCCAGGAAGGAAGCTCTTGGAGGAGGGGAGCCTGGTTTCACCTGTAACTCGGGTGATTAATTATTTGGACGGCAGTAGGAGCTAGAGGCCCTATCTCTATTCATTGGACCATGCTGCCTCACCTCTGCCAACTCAGTAGGAGCTAGAGAAATCTCCACCCTTGCAGGGTGCTTTTGGGCCAGCTTTTCTTACCAGCGGGGAACACAGCACCTCTGTTAGGTGCACCTGGTATTGGTATCCCATCAGGGCTAATTTGCCAGGGAGCAGGGGCAAATACCCTCCCCTCCAGAGAAAGAGGCAGGGAAAGCTGATGCTTATGAACAAAAATCTCAATGCCGCTCCCCAAATAAAGCCAAGGTTGTGTGCAGGGTCCAGGCCAGGCGAGAAGGCTTCTTCCCCTCTCCTCTGCGGCTCAGTGTCTCTCTCCCAGCCTCGCCGGTGTCTGCCTGCTGACTGAAGCTGTCATTATCAGCTCAATAAATCTCTGGCGCTGGTTTTATTGAATCACCGCCTGAGGGGGAACAAGCCTGTAAAGGTTGAGGAGAGCAGAGCTTTCCCACGCCTAGGACACGCTGCCTGAGCTCTCCCCGCGCATTCCGGGGCTGCCAGCGCTCTGCAAATGTTTGGACAGCCTTGAACAAATAACACACCTTTAAAGAGGCCAGCATGAAATTTTTCCTCACCGCCCGGCCACCCGCCCCTGGCCCCGAGCTCTGCGGCTCTGGGCCCGCGTGTTTATTTAAGACGGGTCCTGCCTTGCGGGTGGAGGCCGAGCAGTGGGAGCCTGGCACAAAGCACGGCTGGAACGTGGCCACCACACCGCCGAGGGGGGTTGTGTCCTGCTGTGGGGTATTGCCAGAGCTCCTGCGGGGCAGGATTGGGGGCAGAGGGTGGTCAGGGAGGGACTTTGGGGCTCTTTCTTTTCCTTCCCGACTTGGGCCTCGTCAGGGAGAAGCCAGCCAGCAAGGGTTTTCTCCATGCTTTAGTGGAAATCTCTGCATGCCAAGGGTTTGACACTGAGGGCTTGCAGGGGGATGGTGCCAGAGCAGCAGCCGGGGCAGCCTGGGTCGGTTCCCGCAGCAGCTCGGCCCCGTGCATCACGCCAGTGCCAGCCACCTGGACCTAGAAGGAGCTCCTTCTGCGGTGAGGGTGGAGTAGGGGGCAGAAATTGTTTGTCGCTGGCTCATTTCACCGGGGGATTTTTAGGGGCTTTCAGAACAATCTGTAACTCAAAGGCTTCCTCTGACGCGGGCGGCCCTGCTGCTGCAGCCGCCCAGCCTGGGGATGGGGGTGGGTGAAGGGAGGACTCTGACAACTGTCCAGATCTGTTCCGGGTGTCTGGCCAGCAGACGCAGTCCCTGGGCCAAGCGGGAAGAAAAATATTGTGGCTGTAATAGCGACTTCCAGCTGAGAAAAGTTGAGCGCAGCTCCCGCGCTGCCTCAGCCAGCAAGGCTTCCCTCTGAGATGGCCTCTGTCAGGGTCCTTGCCTTCGAGTTACCCCTCAAGAAGGGGAAGGGAACTTCTATAACTGCCTGAGTTTACATAGAGCTTGAGGTGGGCACTTGAGGTTATATTAAGGCTACCAGGAGTCCCTATGTTAGAGTTAGGGATACAAGTGTGAGATAAGTAACTGGTGGGGCTAGCAGATGGAGGCAGCATGTACTTAGGGCTGTGGCCTATTGGCTCTGGGGCTAGGTTTAGGGTTAGGGTCAGTTAGGTTTACCTCTGGGTCAGGCAGGAGCCTCTGGGCTAGGTTGCAGACTATGGTTAGGCTGCTAGGGCTGGCAAAGGTAGCTCTAGGTTGGAGCTGGCAGGGAACCCTGCGGAGGGCGAGGGTTGCACCTGGGGAGCTTCTCCCAGGTCAGGGTTAGGGTTACAGCTGCTAGTCTTTGCCTGCCTTCCCTCCCTGCCTGCCTGCTGAGATTTAACTAAATTAGGGCCTGAGGATGCATGCCCGGGGACAGAGCGTTTCTTGGGTGTTCTGTCTGCAACAAACTGGAACGTGGTGGTGGGGCAGGAGGGGATCTTGGAAAGGATTAATAGAGCAAACAGCTGCCTGCCTGCTGAGTTCTGGGAATGTAAAACACTGCAGCCATCTCAACAGCTCCTAAAATTCCCCTTGACTCGCTTCCTGTTGCTGCTTTCCCAACCCTGAAAGTCTTGGGCTCTCGGACTGGAGTTGGCGAGATTCCAGCACTGAGATTTCTCTCCTCGGTCTTTCCTCTTAATGCATCGTTAAGTACGAGGCATAAGCACTGCATTCTCCCTACGTTCATCGCTGAAGAGCCGTGTGAAAATCCTGCTTTAGGACACGAGGGGCAATCAGTTTGATGGTTTCATCCTCCCACCGCCTCCGTCTGTGCTGGCCCAATTAAACAAAACCACTGTGCACTTTAGGTGGGAAACGGCGCCAGCGAAATGCTCTGCCCTCCAGGGGTCCAGCATTGGCTTGGTGGGGAGCACTGCAAACATGGAGCTGGGGTAGGGATTCAGAAATAGATGGAGGTGCTGCGTGTCAGGACAATGGTGAAACAGCTCCTGGGGAACTGCAGAGAGTGTTGCAGGTGAGGGATGAGGCAGCTGCATTGGCATCTGTGTGAGGAGCCAAGAAAGTCACAGGATCGGGATGAAGGTGCAGTGCAGAAGGATCTCTAGCATGATCCGAGGCTGAAAGGGCAGGGAGCTAAAGCAGGTCGGGACAGAGCGAAGTGGGGAATCCAGGATGGGAGTGGGAGAGGCGGGGGGAAGGAGCGTCCAGGACTGGGAATCGGAGAACTGCCTGGTCCTGTGCCCCACTGAGCGTGAGCCAAAAGCTGTGCTGGCAGGGGAGCCCTGTTGCAGAGGGCCCTGGACGTCAGGACCAAAGGTTGAGGTACATTAGCAGAAGAGAAAGCAGAGATGAATACAAAGGTCACTGCCAGCAAGCTAATGACCTGAGGGTAAGGAGGCTGCTCCTAGCTCCAGGAACTTCTGAACCAGATCAGAGTCCACTGAGGCATCTGCTTTCTGAGTAGACCCTGAGCCTGTGGCTTCCCCCTCACTGCCCCCCAAAGGGCTGCATCCCTGGTTGCCCTGAGGGACCGTCCTGCTCCTGGGGCTGTTTCAAGGTGGGTCTGGCCAACGTGGGTGGAACCAAAGCTGTGTTATAACCACACCACTGAGCTTTCCAGCCTTATTCCACTGATTCCTGGGAGCAGGTAATGCATTACCGGTGCCGACACCTGCACCTACCCTGAGCACAGGGGCAGATGGGGGGAGGCACTCGTGCACTTGCACCCGCGTTGGATTCCTGCTCCACCCAAAGATTGAAACCGACTGCCTGGCAGTGGCTTGACCTCATGGCTCATTATCATCTACTTGGTCCCTTTCTCAGCTCTTCATGCCACATGTGTTAAGGGCCCTCTATCCTATTTAATGGTCTTGATGTTCCCCCAATCAAGCAGGCCTTTTTTTCTGCCATGCTGCTGCCTGAGAGCTGCTCCTGGTCAGGCAGCTCCTATTTCACAGCCCTGCAGATTGTCTGTGACTCATTCCAACAACATTATGTTTAGTTTTGCTTCCATCTTACGCTAAATAACCCAGACCGAGACCCCTGGCTTAGGAGGAAAGCTTCTATGTAATGAAGAAAAAGAGGTGCTGTTCGATATATGAGGATACCCCTCCCTGCTTTGACCCCGTTCCAGAATCACAGAAAATTTGAGTTGGAAGGGTCCTCAGGAGGTCACATCTAGTCCAACCTGCTGCTCAAAGCAGGACCAGCCCCAGCTATCTCATCCCAGCCAAGGCTTTATTGAGCCAGGCCTTAAAAAGGATGGAGACCCCACAACCTTTCTGGGTAGCCTGTTTCAGTGCTTTACTACCCTCCAAGTGAGAAAGTTTTCCCTAATATCTAACCTCAACTTCCTTTGCTGCAACTTGAGACCATTGCTCCTGGTTCTGCCATCTGCCACCACTGAGAACAGTCCAGCTCCATCCTCTTTGGACCCCCCTTCAGGGAGCTGAAGGCTGCTAGCCCAGCTCTGCTCATGCCTGAGCAGATGCTGGGTTTACAGGGGAGCGTGCTAGGCAGGACCTGCCGGCTGCCATCACAGCCGCTCCATGAAGGTGCCACGGTGAATCAACAGAGCTCTAGGGGCAGCGACTCCTGGCCCCTGGTGCTAGTGTGGAGGGGTTGTTGGAAAGGGCCGGCTCTTGGCTTGCCTTCCTTTTTTTGGGCACAGAAGATGCTGGAGGCCTCTTGGTGTAGTGGGAGCTCAGCCCAGGCTGGGGCAGGGCAGGGCAGGGCAGGTCCCAGGCAGGGGATTCCCTATGGGAACCTCTGGTATATGGGTGTGTGGGCAGCCCTGCCCCTGTGATAACCTCCAGGATACCACCGCCCCTGCAAGGATGATGTGGGACCCCAGGGTGCCATAGACCCTAGCTGGGAGGGGGATGGTTCAAGCCCTGAACAGCTGAGGGTGGTGTATGGGATAGGAGCAGCGCTCTGCAGGGCTGGGCTGGGCTCCGGCCTCCCACACACGTCTGGCAGTCCCGGCGGCAGGGAAGGACGGGGAGGGAGAGAGCTGGAGCCGGCACACACACATACCGCCTCCCTCCCCGCACGCCTGGCGTGTGCATGTAGGCGTGCGCTCCCTGCACGCGACCCTCCCCCACACACTGAGGCTTGCACTGCACATGCACGCAGGCCCCTCCTCCATGCTGAGGGTTGTACTGCACACACACACGGCCCCCCTGCACACTGAGGCTTGCACAACATACACACTTGCACTATGCACATGCACACACACACACACATACACACTCCCCTCCACACCCCAGGAGGCTTGCATCATACCCACACACACATGCAGGCCCCCTCCTGCACACTGAGGGTTGTACCATATATAGCACACATGCACCACACACACACACACACACACACACACTTACATCACATGCACATGCAGCACATACATTGCTCCCCCGCACACTGATGTTTGCACCCCCCACATCCCCCCACACACTTGCACTACATGCACACACGTGTGTGTTCCCCCTATACTCTGAGGCTTGCATCACATACACAAATGCCCAGACACTGAGGCTTGTACCCCACACACACACACACACACACACACACACACACACACCCCCCCCCAGGAGGCTTGCATCACACCCACATGCAGGCCCCCTCCTGCACACTGAGGGTTGTACCATATATAGCACACATGTAACACACACACACACTTACGTCTCAAGCACTTGCAGCACATACATTGTTCCCTCACACACTGATGCTTGTACCACACACGCGCGTGCGCACGCGTGCACACACACACATGCACTACATGCACACACATGCTTCCCCCACACACTGAAGCTTGCATCACACATACCACACATACAGAAACACACTTGCACCACATGCACCTCCCCACATAGAAGCTTACCCTACTCATATACACACAAACACTTGTATGCTCCCCCTGCATACTGAGGCTCGCATCACACATTAGTACTAAACACACACACACATTACACATATACACCCCCTGGCACACATACGCTTCCTCCCCCCACACGTGCTGGCACGCAGCCCTCTGGGTGCCACAGCCCACACTCTGTCACCACCGACAGGCTCCCGCAGTGTCCACACCCTGCCCACGTCACATCACACCATGGCAGGTCCCGTCAGTGCCCATCCACACACATCCTCCTCTGTTTCCATGTTCCCACAGATGCCTCAGCCCCTGCACTTGTGGCCACACATTCATTGCTTCCTGGTTTGGGTGAAATCCCGGCTACCGTTCCCAGGGGGGCTTTTCTGCAGGAGGATATCTTACCATTGCTGCCCCCAGCATCAATAAAAGTTGAGCCTCCCTCAGGTTTCCCTAGAATCAAGAGCGGCTTAAAAGCGATGTGATTTGCGAGGATGCTTTCATCGGCTGCCCCGTGTTTTAGCCCCCGGGGCTTGAGCTGCCAGGTGAGAAGCTTGCTTATGTTGAAAGAACAAGGCTCCAGGAGCTGAGGTCTTAGAGCGGCAGTGACACTTGTGAGCCCCCAGTAGCATCGTGAAGGTTGTTGGCGTAGCCCTCAGACCCATAAGAGCCAACGCATCCAGGCTCCCCCTTCGTAGACAAGTCTGTTCGAGGAGGAGGAAAAGGGCAAGAAGGAGCTCTTTTCTGGAGCGGGTTCAGTAAAGGGCCATGGGAGGAGAGCGCTGCAGTTTCCCGTCTAGGGGCAGTCCCGAACCCCCGTCCACGTGGTAAATGTTGCTGCTTCTGCTTCTGTTTTACCCATTGCCTTCCCCTGTCCGGGCCATGTGCATGCAGGCTGCCATGCCACCCCCTCCTGGCATCTGCACCATCATCTACTTGGCAGGCCCTGGGACTGCCCCAGCCCATGGCCCTGCCTTTGCTGCTTTCTGGTAGCACAGAGGTCCCTGCCGGAGGCTCTCGGTGTCTTTTAATCCCCTAGTCGGTTCCAAGCTGGGGTGTGTGGCTGATGGCCCGTGTAGAGCTTTGCCAGCCTGTGCCCTCTCAGTGGGGGCCTGGCACAGGTTGGCCCCTCCTGTACTCAGAGGGTCTACACACATGCTGCTTGTGAGCTGCCCTTTCATGATGGGCTTTTATGGGGCGCACCCATTTGTTGGACCTCGGCCCGTCCTGGGGTTCAGAGCCTCCCTGGGTTGCTTGCGTGCTGACGTACGCAAGGTCAGACCAGGTCTCAGCCTGGTGAACCAGTGCAGCTGCCCCTGAAAACAGCACGGGAACCGCTGATTTATAACAGGAGACAGATAGAATCATGGGTTTACTTTCAAGCCTCAAATTGTCTGTTCGCAGAGAGCAGACTGCAAAATGGGTGGCCCCTCTTTTCCTGGAGAAACCGTAAAACCCCACTTAAGTCCCTGCTCCAGAAAAGCAAACAAACAAACAAGCCCCGGCATCAGCTTCCAGCGTGCGTTCCCGTCTGCAAGCCAACGGGAGCCTCGGAGAACCAGACGGAGAAAATCCGCGGTGCTGCCACAAGCCGGTCACGACAGCCGCCGAGGGGAAAGCTCGGCGAGGTAATTAGGAATTTGCTGCGTTTCAAACAAAGGGCAAAAGCAATCAGGCAAAGGTAATTAAAATGGATTAAGTAAAGCAAAATCATCGAATCAAAAAAGCGGGGAGTCAGTTCAGCAGAATCGGCCAGAACAGGCTGGCCTCCACGAGATGGCACGTACAAGATTCGGGATTTTCAGATGACTATGAATCCTATAGCAGCCTCAAAAAAACAAACCGTGCAACACCCCCGGGAGGCAGGAATTATAATATGCAGTTAGGTGCCTGGTAAACAGAGAGGTTATAAGTGTTTTACTTGAGGCCACACAGCAAGTCAGAGACCGAGCTGGAAATAAAACCCAGGAGTTGCAACTTCCAAGGACCTGCTCCAACAAGGAAAAAATAAAAGGGCTGCTGTCTGCACGACGTAGAGCTTGGGTTCCTTTTTCTTAGAGGAGGTGTTTCTTTTTCACCCCTGCATTTATCTCAAATTTGGTTCTTACGCTTGGATGCGGATAGAAACTGCTTGCAACAGGCAACTCCCAAACTCATTGCTCCCCCCACTTTGCCTCCTTCCTTTCCATGTGCCACGCTTTGCAAACTTTGGGTGGGGGGAAAGGCTGGCATAGTCGTGGGGCGCTGTACACTGGCTGGCTGCACTTAAAGCTATGAGAAACCCACTGGAAACAATTGTACTAAAGGCTTCAACATGCAACAATGGGAAATACATAGAAGTGGAGAGAGGGACATTTCACTTGTCCTTGGGAAAAGAAAAATCTGTCTTGTATCTGTATTTAAAAAGGGAACTCATGCTGTCAGAAAATGAGTCGGGTTTCCGGGATACTGGCTAATGCATTCACTCCAAGGGCTTAACTTCAGAAAAGAAAAGGAGGGATAGGGAGAAAGAAAAGGAGAGAAAAAAGAACCGAGAGCTTTCCTTTTCCCATGGGGACAACATCTAAGCAAGTGGAAAGAGCTCTGTTTGCCAAGGGTCTTTGACTCCATTTGCTTTTGGTTTAATGTGTCCAAGCGGCAGGATCTCTGGATTATGGGCAGGAATCTCTGCCGCGAGAGCCTGGCTCTGTCTCTGGGGCTGGTTTATTTGCTTTTTAAAAAGCCGTTTGTTTAATCGGTTGTCATTTTTATTGTAACACACCTGCTGACATGGAGGGCTGGGCAGTGTCTTTTTGTGGGGCAAGGGAGGTTAGATGGCCATTAAAGGGAGATGCTTGCTTTGACCTCTCCAGAGTGCAACTGCAACACACCATCAATCACAGCGGGTAGAGGCCTCAATCCTGCAACTGGCCCTGTGCGAGCAGGCCCCCGCCGGCAAGGCAGGACCAGGGCCTGCGTTTTCAGAGCAGCGCATTTGTCTGTTGGGTGCCCATGGACCTGATTTTCCAAAAGTGCTCAAGACATCAAAGAGTCAGCCAGTGGCCTGGGTGTTTGTTTGAAAACTCCTGCCCAGTGGCATCTTGAGCGGGGGGCCTCAAATGATGAGTGGACACCTTGGACAACCTTGCTCCTAAATCTGCTTTAAAAAGGCCCAACCCCTTGGTGGGAGAGGGATGGGCCTTGTGAAACGGGCTTCACTCACAGGGATGCATTTAATCAGCTCTAGCTCTCATTGAGGCTGTCCAGTGCTGGTCCGTCTAGCAGAGGGCAGGCAGCCGCTGCATGAGATGTGACAACAGGCAGATTAGATATTGAAAATGCAATCCCCAGGATGATAGGCAGACAAGGTTCCTTGGGTGAATTTGATATCTTTTATCCCCAGGATGAGGCATTTGTATGGATATAACCGGGAAGCAGCCACAGGAAGCAGGATAAACCATTGGGCTTTGGGGCAGAGGCCAACTGGTAACTGTCCAAGGTTGGGGAGATGCCTTCCCGAGTGGCAGGTTACGCTGCTGGAGGTTGGTACTAGGAGCAGGGTACCCCATGCCCGGTGATGGTCACTGGTCAAGGTAGGAGACTGTGCTCAGTGGCTTATTATTAGTTTGGTCCAGACAGGCACCACCTCTGTTTTGGCAAGAGGATGCCCATGGGGTTAGGGACTGCCGGGTTCCCACCGAGCTGAGAGAGGGAAGGAGGAGGCTGTCAACAGGGAAAGACATGCAGATCAAGTCAGCATAGCAGAGAGAGAAATCACGCCTGGAGAGAGAGGAGCAAAGGAGGGAAAGTGTGCGGGGGGTTTAACTAGACTTTGGGAGAGCGGGGATCCCTGTGTATCAGATCTGCAGGAGACATCCAGGGCAAACAGAGTTGGTTTGGCTAGGGATGTACCTCTGTGTTCACGCATGTGTGTGTGCGTGCATGCACGCATGTGTGCAGGGTGGGGGCACTGGCCTGCAGCCCAGATTTGAGGCTGGAAGGCCCTGAGCAGCGAAGGGGACTCCAGCACATAGTCGGTGCGTGCCACAGAGCGGGCGCGGAGCGAGCAAGGGAGTGACAGTGATTAAAGGGAAGCAGGGCACGGAGCAAGGGAGGCGGAGGGGGAGGAGCGAGGATAGAGGTTGATGATGTGCTCCATTGACACACGACAGCGGCTCAGCATCCCGGGCTGCGTGGGTGGCTGCACAGGGCTGCGTGCCTGGCTCGCCTTTCCCAGGCACGAAGCAGACAGCCCACCGCACAAAGAAAGTGGTCATTATGTGACTGGCGCTCGCTCCTACCTCTCCCCGCCTGGCTCCCCTCCCTGCCAGAGGACTCGCAAGCCGCCCAGTTCCTCTTTCAGCTCGGCTAGAGCTGCGCTGATTCATTACTCACTGCTTCTGCAGCCAGGCTGGGATGGTGGCTGGGCAGTCAGGCACGGAGCATGCAATGATGAATTCCCAGTGTGCTAACGGGGGCCAAGCCAGCACAGGAAGAAGCTGGAAGGGGAGGAAGCGTTTTGCCTTGAGCCTCAGAGAATTGGGCAGATGTTTTACAAGCCCAAGGCGTGCGCTGCTCCGTGCAGACCAGAATGTAAACAGCCCTATAAACCTCGGCACCCCTGAGATATACAGGTGGAGACGGAAGGACCGAGCCAAAGATGAACAGAGCCCCTTGAAACACTGCATCTGGCTTTCGGGAGGCTGAATAAGTCCGCACAGGGTGCAGGATGAGCATCAGGGGGCTCGAGGTTTGTGTACGCTTCTCAGCACAGATCCTGGCCACCCTTAGAGCCCCAAGTGCGACCTTGTGTTAGGGTCCAGCCCCCATGTTTTCTCCCTTTCCCTTAACATCTTAAATCAGGCCCACCTCTCCCCCTAGGTGGGCAGAGGGGTGCTTCCCCAGTCAGCCTGGGGCCTGTGCCAGCTGCATGGATGGAGGTCAGATAGAGCCAAAGCTTAGCAGTGCAGTGAGATCACCCGGCCAGGCTGGTGTTTAGTTTGCATCCTGCACCGCCCTAGAAATGGGGAGGGCAGGGGAAAGGTGAGAGCCAGGAAATCTCAGCCTGTGTCTCTGGATCAGTCAGCCACAGCATCAAGCCATGGAGGGGCTCTTTTGAAGTCAGGGAGGGAGACTCAGAGGTGAGCAAGCGGCCAAGGCTGTATCTGCTCTAGAGGGTTTTTTCCTTTTCTTTTTTAATCCCTCATTATTTTCCCACTGTTGCTGCCCCCGGTCAGTGGAACAGGAGACCCAGCTGGAGTGTGGGATGGCAGGTACCTCCTCACGCTCTAAGTTCCCGTGCTTGGGTACTGTGGGCTGGAGGAGCAAAAGGGGCAGGCGTCACAGTCCCCCCCCCCGACCTGTGACTGGAGGATGCTACAAGAGCCTCCCCAGTGCCTTGCAGGGTGGGTGTGCTCTGCAAGTTGGCTCCTGGGGCTTCCCACCATTCACTCCCTCCCTTAGCCCCACATCACACGTGCACGTGACTTTGGCAAAGGCAGGGGGACTGATGGCATGGTCAACTCAGCCTGGGCACTGGGACCCAACCCATCAGGTAGGTCAGCAGGACACTGTCTGCCCTCCAAGACTCCAGTGGGCTGCCATTGGCAGAGCAGCTTCAAACTTAACAAGCAAAGCCATTGATGGTGCCCAAGAAGGACTGGACTCCTTCCTTCTCTCCACTCACACTCTGATCCTTTGCTGCTTGGCAAGGCTAACAGGGGGGAAAAGCAATGCAGACCTGTCTTCCTTACTGTCCCTAGGCAATGCAGCTGTGAATGCCCCAAGACTCCAGATCTGCTGAGTAGGAAGGTGTCTCTGTGGAGAGAAAACAGGTCTTTACAAAAAAAACCAAAATCCAAATGAACTGGGGGAGAACATTGTCTACCTTGGAGAGTTTCCTTTCCAATGGGTCTTATTCTCCCTGCCCTCCACCTCCTCCCCCTCTGCCTGGCAGAGGGGCTGGATTGCAGGAGGAGGTGTTAGCACAATGACAGGGGCACTGATAAGTGAAATGGAGATGTGCTAATCAGTGGCTCTGCAGTGGTCAGATCCTGAGGGTGGGGGATCAGGCAGCATTGCCTGCCGGCGAACAAGTTGCGGTGTCTCGCCGGCATCCCCACCCGCTGCCTGCATCCCTCTGCGCTGGGATATGAGCAGGAGCCGTTTCCTTAGGAAAGCTCCAAACAGGTGACTCATGTCCTGTGCCTTAAGTCGTCCTTGTGTGCCGCCAACACTGCTGCACTTTTACGGCTGGAATTTGTTCCCTCTTGGCCAGCCTCGAGACAAGATGCAAACACACCCGTCTGACCCTGCCTTGCCAGAGCTTTTATGGGAGGCCAGCAGGGCATGGTGTGTTTGGTACACGGGGAAGGAGCTGGGCGGTGTGGACGTTCACCCTGTACCCTCCCAAGAAGGAACAGGATGTCTCGGGAGACTGGGCACGGGATAACAGGGCCTCACCTCTCTAGTCACAAAGCTGAGCATGGTGACGAGTCCTGGAGAAAGGGTTTCACAGCAGACACACCTGCATGCTGGAAGTGGTTGCTTCAGCCAGTCCGAATTAGCGTCATTATAATGAATCTCACAAGAGGGGCCAAGGACAGAAGGGAGCATGGAGAGTCAGCCCATCTCCTCCCTAGACGAGGTGTGGGGAAATCTGCTATTTCAGGCTGTACATAGAGACTGCTATGGGTTGCAAGGCCCAGTCCGGCTCCTCTTCCCCAGCGCACGGACACAATTTAAACGGGGGGAAAATGCACAAAAACGAGGTTTGCAGCAAATACCTTGACTGCCTTGAGATCCCTTGCCTGGCAAACAGCTGGTTGCCTAAAGGAAGTCGCTGCTGTCAGAGTCACTTGGTTGTTTTTAATTGGACTTAATTGAGGAAAACGAGGAGAAACAGAGGCAGGATTCGGGGAGGGGGGAGCAGGAATCTTATTTATTTTTTAAGCATGCCGCGTTCAGCCGTGGTGGTGGGTGGGGAGCACGTTTACCGACCCCCTGAGCAGGCAGCTGGGTTTTAATTGAAATAACGTGTGCATCTGGGAAGGCCGCACCAGCAAAAGGCTGCAACTTGCAGATTTATGGCATCTCCATGACTGGCTGGTTAAATCAAAAAAAAAAAAAGGAAATAGTACAAACACAGGGCATGAAAATAGATATTTTGTATTGTACCTAAGCAAAACCCCGTGTTTCTTTAAAGTTAAGGCCACTCAAGAGCACAGTTGCTAAGTAGGGAAGTTGCTTTATGGCCCAAACCCCTTTTAGGCTCCTCACCTGCTCAACAAACTCTTCAATGAGCCGCCATGCGTATGCCAGAGTCCCCTCCACTGCCGCCGGAGTGACCATACTAAGTTAGCTACATGGTTTGTCTGGGCCAGAACCGTGCCTTTCTTAGCAGACACTTTCCCTTAGATTTCCTAATGCATGATCTTGTAGACATCCCTCTACGCAGTGGACCTGACTCTTCACTCCATTACAAACCAGCATAGCGGAGTGGCCTGATGGTGCCAAGCCAGTATGAAAGCGAAGTGAACAGGCTCAGAATTGGGTCGCTGTGCAATAGGTATTTTTGTGTGCGATCCCAACCCGAGAGCTTCCTTGCGAACGTCTCGGCTTAGCATCCTCCTCCTTTGAGTGTGGCCATGTGAGGGCAGGCTGGCGTTTGGCTGCATGGAAAGCGCCTTAGCCTTTTCTGAAGCCGCTTTGTAAATCGCTCTTGCCCAGAATTGGAGGGAGGGAAGGAATGGGAGTGTGTGGGGGGGAAGAATAAAAAGAGGAAGAAAAAGGGCATTGTTAATTTTAATAGGGTGTGTTATGTTCCTCCTTCATCTCGCGGATCTGCCACACTCGGCGATGACAACCCTGCTTTATGGAGGCCTTGTCTCCGCTGACCCTCCCAGACTAGTTAAAAATCCCACACTGCATAGCAGAGCCGAGCTCGTGCTGCCCTTTTGGCAGGCGAGGGGCAATGCGGCTCCGTTTGCATCACGGAAAAGCCTCGGGGCGCATATTTTTGTAATTAGGCTTTTCTGCTCAGCAGTTTTTGCAGCTGTGATGACACTTGGGTGTCGCCCCCTGGTTTCTCACGCTCTCCCTGCCAAGTGGCGGAGCCGGCTGGTCAGCCGCCAAGGCCTGAGGTCGGCGTGTCAGCCCCCGCGCCTTGTGTACACACTGAAAAGAAGGTGCTTTTCTAACTCCCTGGCTCCTGGAAGGCAGCCACGGTTGCTTGTCAAGGTCATCGCTCCGGCCTCCGCACGCCCCGCGCAACCTGACAGCAGGGAAACACATCAGAGGCACGATGCTTTTGTTGCTGCTTGGGAGTGAGGCAACCAAACCATGGCTTCCCTTCTCTCGAGGGGCAAGGGAGTTTCCTCTTCTCTCCTCCCGCCACCCCAACCTCCTTTTGCATGATTTAAAGCAGGCTTTCGTCAGCCCATGAGGCTCCCGGGGGTGCATTTCCCCCCGCTGCGCGGAGGTGCGGAAGGAGGAGGGGACGGGACAGCTTGGAACACTTCCCGTCTCCGAGGTGGTGCAAGCCTCCCGCCCTCCTCCCTTGAAGCGGTTCCCCTCCGGGGAAATCTAAGCCCTAAGTTGGACACAGGCAGGCGCTGGGCCTCCGCTCCACCGCCCCACCCCTGTGCTCTTTCCCCCCCTCCGCTGCAGGCCCGGAAACCTTGCTCCAGCTGCAGCTTATTAAAGTCGGAATGTCTCTCTGGGATCAGACAAGAGCCAGAAGGATCATTAATAACAACTAACTATGCTGCCTTGCGTGCCAGCCCAGTTTGAAGGAGCAGCGCTCTCACACCAGGGGAAAACCCACCGCCAACACATCCACGGAGCCCTGCGGCCACACTCCCACTTTCCTGCCACGAGTCCCGTGACACTGCCCATCGAAGACCTTGGCTACAGGGACAAGGGGCACGCTCCCTGGGCTGCGTCACCTGCCCGGTGAGGATGTAAGGGGTCCCTCCACCCCTTGAAGGAAGGGTGGAGGTTTTATAAAGGTATTTGACATTGGTGCAATGCAGCCGAGACAAAAACCCCATGGGAAAGTGCTCCACTCCCTGGAGGGAAGAACTTTGATCAAAATGACCCCTTTATTACTGATGTTAGAGGCTTGTGCAGGGTGGATGTGGGTAGCGCAGTGGTCCAGGTCCTGGCTTGGGGTACAAGAGGCCTGGGATATAAGGTCCATTCTGCTACAGGCCTTCTGGGTGACCTTGGGCACTTCTCCATGCCTCCATTTTTCTTCTCCAGCTGAGATCTGTCTTGACTATCTAGCTATATTCCTTGGATCAGGGTCAGTCCTGCACTATGTGTCTCTATGGCACTCACACAGAGTCTTGATCTCAGGTCAACCAGGCACCACTATAATCATGACTGCCTGGCCTAATATTTCCAATGAATTCAGCTCTTTTCTCTGTGCATCACTTTGAATCAGGTCCTGGTTTCTGTGAATGTATACATTGGACCACAGGCAGGCCTGGCATAAACCAATGTAGCTGTACTGAAGCCGCGTGCACCGGCTTTGATGGGTCTCATTATTCATAAAGCATCCATCCAGTAGCTGCAGTGTTTTTCAGCTGACTGCTGGGGAATGCTGCATTTCCTCTATTTCCTATTTATCAGGCTTGGTGGGGAGGGGGCTACTGGCATCTCTCTAAATTACTGTTTCCGCTTCCTGCCTGGACAGCTGACACTTCCCAAGTGGGAAGGTAACCAAGAGTGGACAACGTGCACCCAAGAGACAAGGTTTTGCACAAAGCATCAGTGAGACTTTTATCTTTCACAGACATTTTCACAAGTAAACTGTGGGTTCTCCAAATACTCATGAACAACTTATACAGGGGCTGCGTGAAAAGAAGCTGCGGGAGCTTGACTTGCTTCTCTGGGAAAATATGAAGGGGATGACTACAGATCAGGGGTGGGCAATTATTTTGGGCAGAGGGCCGCTTATTGAGTTTTGGCAAGCCATCAAGGGCTGCATGACAGGCAGCCAGGGGCAGATAAATATTAATTTTCTACATTTTTTTAGGGGCCCCATGGGCTGGATAGAATGTCCTGGAAGGCCGCGTCCGGCCCACGGGCCGTATTTTGCCCACCCCTGCTACAGATCATTTAACTGACTTCATTTTGCCAGGGGTTTCCTATTGTCCATGAGCTACAATTAGGGTTCTCTGCCCAGATGCTGAGAGACAGCTGCATATCACCTGAGCTGCAGTTGCCATGAAGTAAGCCACTTACCAACAGAGGCAATAAAGGAAAGTGGGAATAGGCCTTGTGAACTGAACTAACTTTTCCCCTAGCCATGGTTTGGTTCAAGAGATTGAACCACCGTTTCTCTCATGTAGCTGTTCAGCGGATAGATAGTGTGGGTTTCTGTTAGATATTTTTATTGGTATCTATCTCCAGAGATGGACCACAAGCATTCAAACACGGAGTTAAGTCTCCCGGAAAAAACCTGGAGATTCAGTCAAAAATCACAAGATTAAAAAAAAGGCGTATTATTATTCTGGGATTCTTTGTCTTCTGATCAGGTCATACTCTCAGGCTTTTCTTTATAGCCACAAAGCCTAGAAACACATTTTTTTCCCTTTAAAATGAAACCTGAGATTCTCACCAAAAAAATCACCTGAGTCTGGGAGCTGTAGTTTGAAGCAAAACTCCAACTGCCTTGTGCAGACAAAGTCTCCGGAGCCGGCAACTTCCTGAAAGCTCTCTGCGTGGAAGATAAAAATAGGAAAAGACATCTCCCACTTTGAGAGGGCCTGCTAAAGTGCACCCACCTGCTCTTTCTATGGGTTTTTTTTCACGCTACCATCTTCCGAAGGCGTGTTGTTTAAAAAGGAAATGAGATGAAAAGTTCAACCCCAAGCTAGTTTGGAACCGAACAACGCTGATGTCTTAAAGTCACGGACTGGAGTTTGGCCTTACCCTGAACAGTACAACACAGCAGCTTCTGTTCGCGGGCAGCCTGCCCCCTGGGAGAACGGACTAGGGGGTTTAGCTGGTGTGGACTTTCTTATCCCTTTGCCAAGAAGTGGCATTTTGCCTTATGAGCTAATTCAGCTTCTCCACTATGTGGCTCAATTGCATTTTCTTCTCCATCTCCTTTTTCTGCAACAGCTAAGCCTGCAGGCTGCTCTGTCTCTGGGATAACTCTGTTAGCTTCGCGCGAGTTGTGGCAGAAGTGAATTCAGTCTCTTTAGGTTATTTTTAGTGGCCTTCTTCCCTGCTGCCTTAATTGCTTCCTTCCTTTCCCCTGAGCACTGATAAACTGGTCCTGGGCTCTCTGCTCTTGCAAACAGAGGAGGCTTCTCTGTTCTCAGCACTCATGGGGTTGCTTTGCTCTGCAAGTGCATGTCTTGCTGGGAGGTGCAGAAGAAGTAGAGGCACTTGGACTCGGGAGTCATAATGACAGCACTACATATGCCAATTGTAATAAGGGCAATCACTGTCCTCAGTAGATCCCAAGGGACAGTTGAAAGGAGAGAGGCACCATTTTACAAAGGTGGAAACTGAGGCACAAAGAAGTGAAGTGACTTGGACAAGGCCACCCAGCAGGCTGTGGCAGAGCCAGGGAGGGAACACGGGGTTCCTGAGTCTGCACGCACTAGGCCACACTCCTACTTCTGTCATCCTTTCTGTTCAAGGCTCTCAGAGCACTCTGTATGCCAACACTATCCACCCTTTCCAGCCATGGAGCAAAGGGCTTTATTTCAAGGAAATCCGTGGGCCACAATCCCTCCTTAAATGAGTCCCTAGGCCTGGGCAGAGCCCAGCAGCATCTTGTCCAGCTGTCTCTGTGGTGCCATGAGAGTCCTAGTGAGGGGATGTAGTGTGGCAAAAGCCCGAGTTGCCACCCCTTCTTCCCTGGTGCTGCAAGATAGGCAATGGCACCCTGAGGTCCTCCTGCCTCCTGTGAAGACAGGCCCGGTGCTAACACCTGGGCTGCAGGCTACGAGCTCATAGCGGGAATAACAAAATGCAATTATCATTCTTCATGCCGTGGCTTTTGAGGGCCATGGTTAATGCAGACCTAATGTGAACCCTATTGAGTAATGCTCTTACTGTGCCCCCAAGGGGGGCAGGAGATAGAGGACCCCTTTCACAAGCAGGGAGAGGGAGGTCAGAGCTGGGAATGGAGCCTGACTTCAAACACTACGTCCCGTATCCTAGTAAACACACAACAGCCCATGCCCATTAAGGAGGGTGTCATCAGGCTGCTCAAGACACACGTGCCCACTGCAGGATTTTCTAGATGCTCAAACAAATGTTATCCAGAGTGTTTCACAAAACAGCACAACCACAGGGAGAGAGAGAGAGTACCAGGAGAAGAGAAAGGAAGGGAAGGATGAGTTTCATATCTGATTAGAAGGAGTAATAGGATGAAGGGACACAGGAATAACTGTCCCAAACAGAACGAGTGGCAAAGGAAAAGGCTCTTGTCTTGAACAATGGACCCATTATATGAAGGGACAGAACAGAGGCCTGTGCTGAGCAAGAGGACTGAACAGAGATGGAGAGGAAGGAGGGTCTCACGGGTGCTGACATGGGGCCCTGGAGAGAGACAGGGACTCAATCCCCTGCTTTGTCACAGACTTCTGATGGGATCTTGGGCAAGTTGCTTCATCTCTGAGTGCCTCCATGCCACATCTGCATGGGGGAGTTGTGAAGACAAACTCACATTGTTAGCTGCTTGGACACTGCAGTCATTAGGACCAGACAAGCAGAGCTAGACAGAGGACCAGACAAAAATGGACACCACTTGGCTGCTAACAATGTTTCATAGTTTCGTAGTTGGTAGGGTCGGAAGGGACCTGAGCAGATCATCAAGTCCGACCCCCTGCCATGGCAGGAAAGAGTACTGGGGTCAAACGACCCCAGCAAGATGGTCATCCAACCTCCTCTTAAAGACCCCCGGGGTAGGAGCCAGCACCACTTCTCTTGGAAGTTGGTTCCAGATCCTAGCCACCCTGACAGTGAAGTATCACCTCCTGATGTCTAGCCTGAATCTACCCTCAGCCAGCTTGTGACTGCTATTTCTTGCCACTCCTGGTAGTGCTCAGGGGAACAGGGACTCCCCCAATGCCTGTTGGTCCCCCCTGACTAGTTTGTAACAGGCCACTAGATCCCCCTCAGCCTTCTCTTGTGGAGGCTGAACAGGTTCAGGTCCCTCAGCCTCTCCTCGTAGGGCCTGCCCTGCTGCCCCCTGATCAGGCGGGTG